>NC_061120.1:141128723-141435247 GCF_002878395.1 Capsicum annuum | reverse complement strand
TACCCGATAAGAGAGAACTTCCATCACTTAGTTCAATTAATCTTTGAGATTGTTATTTCGGTTGCCACCGCATTTTTGATACTTTGAAACAATGATACATTAATAAGAGACATATAAATAGACCATCAATGTAATAACGATCAAGTAAGAACTCATTAGCACATCAATGAAGTATTTTGGAGTCATCAATGCCATAAGAATGAAGTAGGAACTTATTGGTATATCAATGAAACGTTTTGGAGTCATTAATAGAACATGGATCTTGTTTTGAGTAACCGGATACCTTCTGACCTTCATTAGTGCAATAAACATGTAAGATTTTGAAAACAAGTATTGGAATGTCTTGACATCTTGTAGGGTGGAAACAAGTTCATTGGTAATGTAGGACATCATACAAAACCATTATGGATCACATGTTATTAAATAACTTTGGAAACTTTCTTAATAGAACAATTGTTCACTTTCATGCCAAAGATATGGTATAGAGTATGCTTTACGTACATGACTGTCAACCTTCAATACTAGTCCCAAATGGACTTCCCATCTTTTCGGATTACTTATCTACAATGAACATATATAGCAATCTAGTATTGGCAACCAAACGTCACAATTCAATTATTTGAAATCACCAAACTAGTGGTTAAGTAGTAAGCCTTAATTACACCATAAAGGGTGTCACTTTAACCTTTTTATACTCCAATTACAGTCATATGCCATGCATATTCATACAACATCCTCCAATATCAAGTTTGGATTCATTTATCCTTCCAACCAATCCATTAAACCAATTGAGTCATAGACATAAATAATCATCAATTCAATAGTATATCAACATATCCACCTTCCATAACTCAATTACCGTATCCACCTTCCACAAATCAGTACAACTAAACCATGCAAAATAGTCCATAACCCTATTTCCATCACCTTTCAATAACAACCAATACGTATAATCATCTATCACACATATACATATGGAAAAGAATAAAGGCAAAAAATATTCATACCTTAGAATTCACCTCTTGATTATGAAATCCTGTTTGCACAAATAATAAGTGTCGTTCGAAGCTCTCGAGATGACAAACGCAGTTAGTGGATTACATTGGAATTTCTACGGTTGAATCAAAAGTAATTTAAAGGTCAAATTTGGCTAGGGTTTGTTCTTTATCAATGATTGATGATGAAAATGAGTTTTTCAACTCATATACATGTATATATACACATATTCCCGTCCATAATATAATAGGAAATGACCAAAATGCCTTGAAAATTTAAATAATGTCAAATCTGTCCTTTGGTGGACTGTTTTGATAAGCTAAAGTAGATCGACCATAACTTTTTCCTCCGATATCGGATTTTGGTGAAATTCGTATCGTTGGAAGGATAATTCAAATGAATTTCATAAAGTAGGCCACCCATTTCATCCTTTGCAAGGAGTTATGGTCGTTTGAAGTTGACCCTAAAAATATATTTTGATAGGCTGAAGTAAAATGAGTATAACTCCTTGCTCAGACATTGGATTTGGATAAAACCAATTGCGAAGAATCAAAGATCTTTCTTTTCATAGGCCTCATCTCTCCCTGTTCATTATATTAATGGAGTTATGATCATTCGAAGTTGACCCAAAAATTCGGCTGGCCTCAATAGTTTGTGTGCAGGAAATTTTCCTGCAGATTTACTATTCACAAATATCCCGGCCACGGTTTTATAGTTTCGAACGTACTCGATTATATCCAAAACCAATACATTTTTTGAAATGTTTATATCGTTGGAATGATTATTCAATAACCTTCGCATAGAACCATCGACAGGCAAATTTCCATATAAATAAAATAAAAAAAATTAATTCTATATAAATAAGACCTATACACGTACTTGAATACGGGGTGTTACAATTCCATTATACCCTATTAGGTTTTCAAAACCATTCTTAACCATTTTACTATTCATGCAATTCATAAGTTTCAAAGATAATAGCTAAATTAGATGATAATTCATGTTCCAAAATCAATTATGCAAGTGGGTCGAGGTTATTATCAATTTCCATACCAAAACCAATGATTTGGGGAATCCATTATTCCCCTAAATTCATTACCCATTCTCATGCACCCTAATGAGTGTACAAACTAACTATTTATGCATAATAAATCAGGAGAACCATGGAAAAATATAAAAACAATTTATATCAAAAACCCTCAACCCATAGTTTAAAACCCAATGTCAAAACCATGAATAATAAAACAATTTTCATGCTATCAAGAAAATAAAAGTATAGAAAAAGAGATACATGCCTTAGACATATAAGGATTTGTGAGCAATTGGGGACTTGTAACCCGAAAGATGAGCATACGATGAAAACCTTGGGGTTTTGAGTTTGAGAGTGAATTAATAGCTTTTGTTGTTGTGAAAACTTATGGAAATAGGTTAATATAGTGTTTAAAAGTCATTTATAGGTGAAAAGACCTTATTTCCCATCATTCCAAGTAAACAAAACAAAAGAAATCCAAAATTTAAAGCATCAGCATGGCACTGAGCTTCTCGCGGAGATTATCCTTAATGACACATTGAAATCGTGGACCCTCACTCCTTACAAAATTTCTCATAACTTTTTAATCAGGTATCAAATAAAGGCAAAATTGGATGCGTTGGAAGGAGGGAACATTCATATTTAATTTGGTGGGTCTTAAGCCCAAAAATTCAATATATTACAGAAGTTATACACATTCAAAGTTGACCCTTATAGAACTAAATTCAGAAATTTGGTTGAATCAAAGTTCTTAACTCCACTTCACTCTAAGTGTTTACTATGAACATTTTTCCCCTCAAACACACTTTATGCACTAGGTATATGATCATGACATATCTATTTAAATAAAAATAATTGTATTCAAATTTATGCATGTAGGAATAACAGATTGAATTCTAGCCTAAAAATGTGGGGTGTTACACTTACCTTTCTCTATCAACACAGCACCTAACCCAACCCCTAAAGCATTACAAAAAAATGGTAAAACCTATTCCCTCCTTAGGCAATTTCAAGGTAGGAGAAAAATTCAACTAATCCTTGAGGTTTTGAAAGTACGCATCACAAGTATTAGACCACTAAAGGAAATCTTCTTCTGAGTCAACTTGTCCTATACAGTTGCAATAGATGAACACCCCTTAACGAAACACCGATAGTAACCTGCAAAACCAATAAAACTCTGAATATCAGTAGGAAAAGTAGGCCCAGCTCAATCACAAACCACTACAATCTTGGTTGGATCAACCATAATATTATCCTTGGTCACCATATGACCCTAGAAAGAGACAGCCTCTAACTAAAACTCATACTTAGAGAACTTAGCATACAACTTCTCATCCCTCAATCTTTAAAGAACAATAAACAAATGCTCTTCATGGTTAGCCTCACTCTTGGAAAAACTAAGATATCATCTATAAATACAATGACAAAATATTTGAGATAAGGTCAAAATACCTAATTTATCAACTCCAAGAATGCGGTTGGGGAATTTTTCAATCTGAAGGACATGACCAAGAAATCATAATGACCGCATCGAGTCCAAAAAGCTATCTTTAGAATATCCAAATCTCTAATCCTCAACTAACGATACCTGTATCTCATATCAATCTTTAAAAACACCAAAGCAACCTAAAACTGATCGAACAAATCACCAATACGAGTAAGAGGATACTTATTCATAATCGTCACCTTGTTCATCTATCGATTATCAATACTCATATGTATAGAACCATATTTTTTATTCACAAACATGACAAATACACCCCCAGGTGATATACTAGGTCAAATAAATCCTATATTAAATGACTCATGCAACTGATCTTTTAATTCCATCAACTCTACTTGGGTCATCCTATAATAAGGAATGACTCAACATCAATATCAAAGTTAATATCATGGACAAAAGGCATATTAGGAAAATTCATATGGAAAACATCTGTGAACTCATAGATAACAAGAATAAATTCTAAAGAAGATGATGATGCAATACTAGTATCACAAATATAAGCCAAATAAGTTAAATATCCCCTCTTAAGAAAGCAAAGAGCCTAAAGGAAGATGTAACTCTTAGGACTCTAATAAAGCACACCCTTCCAAGCTATTATTAGCGAACCTGGTGAAGCTAAGGTCACAATCTTATCATAAAAATCTAGGACAACATGATAAGGAGCTAATCAATCCATGCCTAAGATAAAAATCAAAATCAATCGTATCCAGGATGATTAAATCTACCATAGTTTAATGCCTAGAAAAAGTCAAAACACAAGATTGGTGTATCCTACCCACCACTTAAGAGTCTCTAACAGTGGTAGATACACGAATATGTATGACAAGAGGTTCACTAGATGGATCAAAATCAGAAGAAAAATATACAAACGCACAAGAGAAAGTTTATCTCAAATCAAATAACATAGATACAGATCTAAAATAAATAGGAATGATACCTGTGATAACAGCATCGGACGCCTTTGTCTCTAGTCTGGTGGGTATAGCATAGTACTATGCACGAATACTACCTGGTTTGAGTAGCCCCACAACTACCACCATGGGCATAACCAACTTTACCACTGCACCTCTTGTAGAACCTCCATCTCTCACAGTTGATATGGAAGTAGACTTGAGCATAAAATGAGGATAGCCCATGGAAAAATAGCCAAATTCATCACACACATAGCAGCCTCTACATCCTGATACAATAGGGGAAGGTACGCACTAAAAGAAAAAGGTTTATTTAAGACCAACTTTTAGGGATGAGTCAATATATTGGTCTCTAAAAGTATACTTATTAGGATGAGATTAAATTACGATCCTTCATAGTACATTTTATTATGAAGGGAAAAAATCTAGTCCCTAATGTTTTTTCATATGGTCCCAAATGTTAATTGGGAGCTTTGAGAGGGAAAAAATGCCAAAATAAAATATCTAACTTCACTGTAGCACCTAATTATTTTTAGTAGAACCTAATTATATTATTTTCACTCTCTCTCACGTACAACGCACCACTCTTTACACTCTCTCTCATACAAAGCAAACTCACTACTCTTATCTTCTAATTTTTTTCATTCACTAATACACACCATCTATATTTCAATCGATTACACTCGAACACACAAGACACACACAGAACAGTCCACAACAACACAGACATACCATCTTAATTGCAAACGATGCCCTTCCTCTATATCTTTAAATTCCCTAAATTGCCCTTATAGTCCATCGTTCCTCACCGTTAAATCTCACCATAGATATAGTAGAATCTTCTCTAGGATACACAAAACTTACAGGTATATTACTTTCCATAACCCTATTCAATTTACCACTTTTACCTAAGGTAGGGATCGATTAACTGAGCTGATAAACACAGTCGTTCATGGTGAATGAACAGTATTTAGCTGCTTGTAACTCTCTTGGCTTCAATCCCATTATTCATAAGAGCTTAGAAATGTCTGTGGACTCGATTTTGGCTTTTGATATACTCACTGAATACTGCATTAGCATGCTGCTACTCGTTGACTAGTTGAATGGTGTTTACGTAGGCAGAGAGAGATTAAACGCATATGGTAGGGTATAAAGTCATTTTTCATGAGTTTATGATGAAATTTGTGGTGTTTTGATTCTGATACGTAACTGAGTAGCTTAGAATTTAGGTTTAAGTTTTTTCTTTATGTAATAGATTATCGTGGTTTGTTATTTGTGTTTTCCTTATTACTTGCGTATATTAATCGTACTTTGCAGGTACGTTTTTGCATTGAATTGCTTTTGATTTTTTTGTTTCAACCGTAGATCAAAAAATATATGCTTAAAGTTGAATTTTTTTAGTTTTTCTAGATATAAAGTGTAAGGTTTGTTTTTTTTTTGTCTGTTGAGCTTCAGAGATTTGCTTATTTAAAGCACTAATCTCTTGTGTTGATGATTTTTGTTTGAGCATTTCTTAAGTGGCGAAACATGGTCAGTGAGGATTTATAAAGCACATCCAACTTGCTAAGTATTAAGATATAGTTGTCGTCGTCATATTGGACTAACCCACTATCTTTGTTTTGATTTTCCTTGTGGTTGATTCTAGTTGAAGATGAATAATCAATCTAAATTTTGTCACGTTTCCAGACTTAACAAAGTAAATAAAAGTATGATTTTTCCTACAAAAAAGTTAGATGGGATAGTTATACACTTTAACAACATGATTAGAGTTGCTTTTGGTTCATTGTTTCCGGGGGCGTTAACTTATCTTTTCTCACTTACAGGTTCATATAAAGGAAAGTCTGTGTAGTGGAAAGTCTATGAAACACTTAAAGAGGTTTTATTTACTCCAGTCCTTCACCATTATGATAACCCTAAATTTCATATTTAGTTTAATGTTCCAGAGATAATTATTATCTCTTACTGGATATATTGTTGTTGTTTCATATCTCGAATTTCATTTAATATCATTTTTATATGTCAACTTTTCTTTCAACATCTGACAGTAATGTATAAATGGTACTTTGATTGTTATTTCTCAGCAATATGCTCCTCATCTTAAATATGGGTCTTTCCACATATTAGTAAACTGAACTACTTTTGTATCTCAAAGTACTCTATTAATAAGAGCTCTCACCCCTATTCTATCTAAGCTACTAATCTTAGATAATAATTGAGACTGAAATCATGTTGTGAAGTCCTCTCTGCGTAAGTATGGAAGATTTACTTAGAATTAGGTAAATTCCTTGATTTGAATTGATAAAAGTTCAAATACGATGAATTTTTCTTTGAGCAATTCAAACTCCTACAAAATATGTTTCCTATAGATTGAACTGTGCAGTTCAAACTTCAGGGAAAAAAATAGAAAAGATGAAGATGCAGCTCCTCTACTACTTTCAAATGAAGAAGGTAAGGGCAGAAAGATCATTGTAACTGAAAAATTGTTATTATTAAACTGTAGATCATCAACTGGTCGCTAACTCCAAAAAAGGGACCAACTGGTGGCTAACATTGGAAACTGTTATATATGCCAGTCCTTCACCACTGTGAAAACCCTAAATTTCTCTGTGCTATCTCTATTCAATTCATTAGAGTTTTCAAGTATTTGCTTTGACATTTGTCGTTTTGGAACACTTATATTATGATTTTCCCTGTACCATTCCCATAATCCGATGGTCAAGACAACAAGGCTTGAGAAAAGTAGAGGTTTACATATCATTCTCTTGTTTGCTGGATAAGCATAGCCATTCTAGAAGTTGTACTTATTAAGTTCTACTGGTGAAACAACACCGTTAAGCAAAAATTTAGAAATATTAATCGATAAAGCAAATGTTGTAGTGTACTTTTGTTTTCTTAAATTTTTAAAGTTGATGACTACCTGGTCTTTTTTTTAATCTTTTAATGTTGAACTTGCAACTAGTAAATTTCACTTATCTTCATGAGTTGATTAGTTCAAGCAAAGTTACTTCATCTTTATGAGTTGCATATAATTTTTTATAATTTTATCATTTACTTTTTCTTAGTCTAATATTTTATGTATTTTACAAGGTTGTGGCACCTAGTAAGCAGTGGATGTAACTTATTAATTATCGAGATAGTGAAATATACAAAAGTGGGTGAAAAAGTTTTTGAATTATTCTTTTCAAAAAATAGGAGAAGAACATGAAATACTATGTCCATGTTACAAATATTGCAATACTTCTTTAGAAACTCATAAAACAATTGAGACAAATTTACAGGTTTATTGAATACTTCAGAATTATACTTTTTGATTTCACCATGGAAAATGCTTGGGTGAACCGTTATCTGAATCCGAATCTAAAGATGAACGGGATGCTGAAGTGGAAGAATATGACAGTGAAGATGAAGTAGAAGAATTGTTGAGAGATTTGTATCCTAATCTTGATAGTGGACCTACAAATACTAATTGTGTTGAAGAGGATACAAATCTTGTAGCAGAATAATTTTACAAACTATTGAACAATTGAGCCGCCATTTTATCAAAATTCAAAAGCATCAAAGCTTTCCCCTTTGATTAAATTGCTTCATATCAAAAGTATGGGCCGTTGGAGTAATGCAACATTTACAATGTTATTGAAAATGTTAAAAGAGGACTTGTTGCCCGATGATGCCGATTTGCCAAACTCATATTATGAGGCAGAAAGTAATTCAAGAACTTCGACTTTCTTATAATAAGATAATGCTTGCATTAATGATTGCATGTTATACTAGAAGAAAGATAGCTCACTCGGTTCTTGCAAATTTTGTGGTGCCTCTAGATGGAAAATAAATACCTATAGTGGAGAAGCAAGGAGCAAAAAAGGTTAAAAGGTAGCAAAAAAGAGTTTACTCTATTTTTCCTTAAAGCCTACACTTCAGAGGTTGTTTATGTCTTCAAAGACATTTACTCTAATGACATGGCATAAGGATAAAATGGTTGATGATGGATAATGAGGTACCCAGCTGATTCAATGGCATGAAAGTTGCTTGATAAACATTATCCCTCATTTTTTGTCGAGCCCCATAATGGTAGACTTTGACTTGCTAGTGATGGATTTCAGCCATTTCAAAATTCAAAAACCTTGCATAGCATTTGGCCTGTGGTTCTTATTCCTTGTAATTTTCCTCGTTGGTTGTTTATGAAATAAGAAGATTTTATTTTATCAATGATTATTCCTGGTCCAAATGGTCCAGGAGATGCAATTGATATATATCTTCAGCCTTTGATAGAGAAATTGAATGAGTTATGGGAAACAGGTGTAGAGACCTATGACGAATCAGCTAAACAAAATTTTATGTTGTATACATCTTTGTTATGGACCATCAATGACTTTCCAGCATATGGGAATTTATCTGGATGGAGTACCAAAGGAAAATTGGCATGTATGTGTTGCAACAAAGACACTTCCTCAATTGGATTGACTAATAGTAAGAAGCAGTGTTTTATGGGTCATTGGCATTACCTTTCTCTTAGTCACAAATGGAGATATTAGAAGCATTCCTTTAATGGTATAGAACGAAAAAGGCCACCTCCAAAAAATTGTTCTGGTACAGAGATACTCAATCAAGTACAAGATCTTAAAGGACAACAATTATCAAGAGACCTAAATAAAAGGAAGAAGATATCACTTAAAGTTCGAAAGGATAACTAGAACAAGAAAAGTGTCTTTTTAAAACATCCATATTAGGAGTATCTCTTATTACGACATAATTTAGATGTTATGCATATAGAAAAAACATATATGAGGCTTTTATGGGGACATTTATGAATGTCAAAGGAAATACCAAGGATACAATAAATACTCGATTAGACTTGCAAGAGATGAACATTAGTCTAGAATTACACCTCATCCAAAAGTGGGAGAAAGTTGAAGTTCCCACTGCATGCTGCACGTTGCCTCCTGAAGATAAGCATAATTTTTATCTTTTCTTAAAGAATCTGAAAGCTCCTGATGGTTTTTCATCTAATATTTCTCAATGTGTGAACTGAAAAGATCAGAAGATATCTGCGTTGAAAATTCATGATTGTCATGTTCTTCTACAACATCTACTCTATCTTGCACTTCGTGGTATGTTGTCTAAAAAATCATGTGAACCAATTATTGATTTATCTTATACTTTTAGTGTTCTTGGATCCAATAAGTTGAAAACTGATGATTTGGCAGATATCGAAGTTCAAATTCCCATTATACTTTGCAAGTTAGAAAAGGTCATTCCTCCTTCGTTTTTTGATGTCATGGTGCACTAGCCTATCTATTTAGCTGCTGAAGCTAAGATTGTCAGGCCTATTTATTATAGGTGGATATATCTTGTGGAATAATGGTTGCAATTTTTGAAATCTCTCATTGGTAATATGGTATGTCATAAAGGTTCTATTGCAGAGGGCTACATTGCAATTGAATTTATCACCTTGTGTTCCAGGTACTTGTATAGAATTGACTCAAAATTCAATCGGCCAAAAAGAAATTATGATGGGGGTATAAAAGAATCTAATGGAGGTTTATCTGTATTTCATCAACCTGGAAAAACTTTGGATGCTAAAGATCCATGTGAGATTTCGGTCGATGAATTGGAACAAGCACATATTAACTTATTGAAGAGTTGTGATGAAGTCTTACCGTTTCTCAAGTATGGGAAGAACACATGTACTCTCATTTTTATTATTTCCTTAGGGTAATTTCCTTTCTATTTGAGATTTATGATTTACTTTAATTTTGTAGTGAATTTGCAAAAACTCAAAAGGATATTATTCGACACTTGTTTGATGCTGAATGGAACCGACAATTTATTAAATGGTTAAAAGTTAGGATAAGTAATACATGAACATCAAATTTTATATTTTAATATTACATTACTCATTCTAAAGTATTCAGTGCAATCTTGTTCATAGGTTGCACAATTGCATAAAGGAGATGATAGTCAGATCATGGAAGATCTGCTTTCACTTTCACGCAGTCCTACCAAATATTCGACACATTGCAATGGTTATGTTGTTAATGGATATAGATTTCATATAGAAGATTATGATAAAAAGTTACGAACTCAAAATTATGGTGTTGTTATAGTTGGCGATACTGGTATTCCTAGTGAGAATGTTGATTACTATGGAGTTTTAATAGAGGTTATTAAATTGAAATTTATAGCAGATAGAAGAGTGATTTTATTTTGATGCAATTGGTTTGATGTGTATGATGAAGTAAATGGAGTAAAAAAAGATGAGTACGACTTCGTGAGTTTTAATCCAGGTAGATTTTTGAAAACAAATGAGCCATTTGTTTTAGCGGACCAAGAATCTTAAGTGTTTTATGTTAATGATAATTCCAACAAAGGTTGGCAAGTAGTGAGGACGACTCAACCTCATGATTCATATAAGACATTGGAAAAAGTGGATGATGATATTGAAATGGATGATGATAGTTTTAAATTAGGAAGTCCGTCACAAAAAAAATGCAAAAGAACTAATGAGGTGATGGCTTGGTTATCTAAAATAATATGTATGTTGTTAGACATTCTTATGGCATACCTTTTAATCAAGTATTACGATATCTTCCCACCATTTTTTTCATACTCTTATTTTCACTTTTTTTTGTTTTACAGGTTCAAGATGAAAAGATTGAAGATTGAAAATGAGGTCGTACCTACTGGAAAGAGTACTATGTAGACATTTGTTGTACCTGGTGTTATAGGAAAAGGACGAGGACGAGGATGAGGGCTTAGATCTTTAGCTGAGAATGATAATATGCCAACTAAGAGTTTATTTCTTCAATCTAGTACTGTTGTCAAGCAATACCTCCAAGACATTGAAATAGGTAAGATATTTTATATATCAATTGAAATCAGGTTGATATTGAATTTAAATGCTTCCAATATGATTTGTTTGTCTAGGTTCTATAGGGATTGGTCGTGGACAAGGGCATAAATACTCCACCATATCTGTTAATGAAGGAATGGAAAGCATTGGTAAGAAATACACTCATGAATATGAAACAAATAAGTATTTGTTCACGTATGTTGTGTTTATTCCAAATCAACTATGTACTTGACTAACTTTAATTATATGTTTTTTGCTTTCAGGTGATATAGGAAAGGGACTAGAGCAAAGACCTCTATCTTTGAGATCCTCTATGGGGATTGTTGGAAAAAAGGTGGAATCCTTAAAAAAGAGCACCCTCTGTGCTAACCAACATGTGCGAACTCTATCTAAAATCACAAGTTGAAGTTCTACCATGCCTTTTGATAAAAAAATCTGAAATTTTAAAGAAGATTCCTCGACTCTTGAGAAAGAGGATATGCAAGCCAATATTTCATTGCCTCCATCCGTTGATCAAGTCAAGAAACACTCTCAAAATGTTTAGAAAGGTATATTTTGAAGTCTAGTGAAGCTGTGTGGGGCTCTTTCAATTCACTAGCATTGTTGTTGTTGTGTTCATCTCTTTTCTTGCTCAAAATTAACTCTAAAGTCTAGTGAAGCCGTGAGTGGCCTATTTCGATTCACTAGAATTGTTGTTGTGTTCATCTCTTTTCTTGCTCAAAACTAAATCAAAAGTCTAGTGAAGTCGCGAGTGGCCTATTTCGATTCACTAGCACGTTGTTGTTTATCTTGTTGCTCTTGTGTTAGCTTGAATCGCTCGATACAAACTTATTCTTATATCAATATGTTATTAATTTATTGACGTAGTATCATTAACAGTCACACTTGCTGTTTCTTGCTCATTTGCTCATTTTCTTGCTCTTTTGGACTTGTCGCTAATGACCTTTAGCGGCAGAACCTGTTAGGACGGGGCGCGACCGTAGTCTTCTGGTCCGAAAAGACCAATTGGGACAAGATTTGGACTTTCTGGGACCATATTTCCCTTCCCTATAGTCTTTTTTACTTGTTATGATGGTTGATCTAGAACAATAACCCAAAGCATTTGAAATAGAATATCCACTACATGAACCATGCAAGGTAGCCTATACTGGTCTACTATGATACCCATAAAAACATCTAAAATCTCTACCTCAAGTAGTGTGATCTATGAACTCGCATTGACAGTGCACCCTCTTGGCATCTCCCTAAAATCCTTGAAGAATAGACTCAGCCATCTTAGCATGATCAATAATACTCCAAAATAATATCCCATACACTTTAATCTGAGTCGTAGCTAGCTGAAGAGAAACATACGACCCCTTCCTAAGCTTTTTAATCTTTTCGATCTCGGTGGAAATATTGGCAAAATTCTATACAGGTAATAGAAGAATGCCTCATCCTTCATAACAGTCATTGAGTCCTTCTCTATGTGATCAAAACTTATCTCTCATCTGATCTCTCAAACGGTATGGCACAAACTTGTCAAAAAAAGGCCTCAACAAATTATCCCTAACTTATTTTTGGAGAATCAAGAGGTCTAATACTAAAATTGACCTCCACAAATCTCTGGTTACATCTCTCAACTGATAAGTAGTGTAAGCACCTATGCAAGTCAAAAGAACCAAGTTTATACAACTTCTCAAAAAAATTAACGAAGAACTCATAGACATCCCTGCCTACAGCAACACTAAGCCTAAGAGTACCCAATTGAGTGAATTTTCCAAACAACTTTTGATCCTCAGAAGTCATAACTATACTCGTAATAACAGGAGGCATAGTAAATCTTGCTAGCTAAGATCCAACCTAGGGATTTAACATAGAAAAAAAGAAAAATCTTATCCTCGAAATACTATAGTCTGATGCAAGAACCAAAAGATGAACAACACTCATAGTCTGTGGAGTACCAAAAGAAGATATAGGCAACATTAAAGAATCCATGCTTAGAACTAGAGAAACACCATAGGCAAACTCTCGCATAGATAGAGGTTCAATACTCTAAAATAAAGGAACACAGGGATCACTCAAAGGAACACCCTCCAAATAGTTCAGCAAGCTAATCAATAGACCCTCTAAGACTAAGGTAGAAGAACTCTATGGGATCAAAGTTATCCCTATATCTCATGTATTTTCAAACCTAAGCTTAGGGAAGACTCCCCTAGTATTACCTTTTTACAGAGCAGATCCTCATTCCTATCCATTACCTCGACCCCGTCCACAGCTCGCAACTCGCCTTCTAGAATTAGCTATCTCCTCAGATGATAGCTCTGGATCTCTAGCCTCATGGTATCTAGCCCTCATCATCTGTGTGGGAAAAAATGAAATACTACTTAGAACAAAAGGTATGAAAGATCTGCATGATATAGAATGAGATAAGGAAAGTTTGCTAAGGATATCTCATAGCCACATAAAGATAGCTATGGATGTCTATGTACCGATCCACAAGACTCAACTAGACATCCTATTCTTCACTAATGATACCAATAAAATCTAGTTGGTATGATACCAATTTTTCACGAGCCAAAAACCATGGGTCATGATAGTACTTATTGTAGAAAGCCTTAACGAGTAAGTCTATCACCCAAACTTATATAAAATAATAAATCAATATCAAAACCCAAGCTAAGGCTTCTAGAATGAAGTTGAACTTCATAAATATGATAATATCAGAAGTACATAATCAAAAATACCATACAAATCCCAAAACCTAGTGCCATAGTGTAAGAACTATTAAATACATCTTAAATCTCAAAAGATACAATGATAGACCAAAAAGGATAAAAATCTATCTCAGAATACAATATATGATATGAGCTAGATAATAAGAAGTAGTAGATCAACTCTGGAAGCATCGATTGAAATTACCTCAAATAATACTCTAGATATTGTCTGAATCAACTACTATGTGGTGCACATGTACCTAGATCTGCACAATGAGGGTATAGTAGGCCTGAATATGATCCACTTATACTCAGTAGGTATTATAGTCTGATTGAGCAAGGTAGAAAATAAAGCATATTAAATACTCACTATGGGCACATGTAATAAGAAAATATCCCAAACGATAGTCAACACTGCTCTACTAATAGTTCTATACTATACTTATATACCGTACACAAATATGAGAAAGATGCACAATTATAAACATATACCAAATACAAGTATAAGAGAGAAGTACCAATAGATATATATCACATCAAGGACAATAATACAACATAGAGTGAGCATACAATAAAGATGATGGTGATAATTATGATGATGGTTTGATGACCGAGGTTCTTGCACAAGATCTATATGCACCTTATGAGTTATGCTTCCAAGGTAGGACTCATTGGGGTTCGTCAATCCATATACTATCCAATATCTAATACTAATTTCCATGACTCCACTTAGGCACATCCTTCAGTAAAGGGTAAACAAAGATGTCACAAACTAGTGCTTCCAGTATTTCAATAGTGATATTAATGGATTAAAAGTGCATAACATGAGATGCAATGCTCATAACTTACCAATATACCCACCATGTGATCTAAAATTCACTCAATATGCCAATAATCCATGAATTTAATGTAATCAAATGCATGTAAAATAAAATAACAATAATAAGTCATTGATACCATGTAAATTCCAATTTAGGATTTTCACCAGAAATATATCACTAAATATGCATACGTAAGGCCAACAATATTGTACAATACCCAAAATAGTCACAAATAGAAGATAATGTCTCAATACCACCAAATAGAAACAACATAGGCCCCCACGCAAGCACAACACAATATTAATAGCCATTTCTATGATTGGTTCCCATATTGATAACATGATTTTATACTAATATTAACTACTCCATCCAGCCTGAAGAAGGTTGATCCATAACCTACCTCAAATACCATAAATTGGTACAAAAAAACCTTCAACACCAAGCCTTCGCCTGGCGACTAAGACCAAAATTAACTAAAACATACAAATATAGTATCTATGTATCAAAAAAAACCAACGATGCCCATAGTGCCCATTTTTGGGTTTGGGTCAAAATGGACCTCCAAAATGGTTTTTAGAAAAAGAACGGTAAAACTAGATTTTTTGTCAACAAATATATTTTTCATGATTAAAGGAACTCATATAAGAAAACCCAAGTGAAAAAGGGTTTAAATTAGGGTTTACATCTAGTACAATACAAATTTAGGCCTTTTGAATAAAACTCTACAAATTCTATTTTCAAATTCAAGCTTTAACAAGATTTAGTTGATGAAATTAAATAAAAGTAATTGATATAAGGGTTTGGAGCTTCTCTAAGCTTAAAAATAAGAGAATTTCCCAAAATCTCAAAACCCTAAGCTACAAGTCTCGAAAATGGCAAAAAATCAAAATACTTAGGGATATTACCCATCCAAGCATTACCTAAGAAAACATAAATTTACTTACGCAGCCATTGCTTAAACGACCAGGCATATCTTATGCGATACCCGCCTTGTCGCTTAAGTGAACTGGCTTTCACTCAAGTGAAAGCGGCTAAATGATTAGGGCATTGCATAAGAAATACCTCAAGTTGGATGCCAGGTCACTTCAGCGACCCAAGAGTAACCTAAGCGAGTGCACTAGCTGAGTGGTGCACTAGCTAGAGAATTTAAGTATTTCAAGTCTCCGCGAACCCCTAGAGATTCATTCTGAATTTTGAAAATGCAAATGAACTATGCTACTAGACTATATTTAACACTCTGGGATCCATTAAGCTATCAGATTCTCAAACAAATGTCAATTAAACAAAATTGATCCCTGAAATCCAATTTCACTACTTTTTGAATCGCGGGGTCAAAATGAGATATAAAAATCGTAAAAGCACATCAACCATGTTACCAACCTAAAATCAATAGTTCGAATATGATGGAGCAGTCTATTTTATTATCCGATATACATATCAATAAATATTGATCGAAGTTAATTATAAATCCTTTATAACAATAAAAAAACAATCTCACACAAATCACTCAAAAATGCATTGAGAATCATTCCATTCATCCCACACACCCCAAAAAAAACCACAAAACAACTAGGGAAAGGGGTAAGATAGTTATATCACACAACAAAATATTTTACAAAAATTACCAAAAATCAGGTCATTACAATAACCCTCAATTCCTCATTTCTGTACAATAGAAATATTTTTTCCCTTCATCTTCTTTGTGGTTAAAATTGATCAATTATGGAAAATAAATTAAATATAAATAATAATTTCATCCAAAACTTAATATTAAGATAAAAATTTATTTTCATTACCAAGTATCACTAATTATTTGATATGCTGGGTGTATTTAGCATAAAGGATAAGTTGATTTCTTACTTAGTTTTTAGTATTTGATAAGTAAGTTAAAAAAATACCATCTCAAGAGCATTATCGGTAATCTAGCAAAAGAACTGTTAAGGTCGGAGGGAAAGAGTGTGGGGCCTTAGGGGTGATGGCATGGGTAGGATACTCAAAGGATTGAGGTTGGAGGTGTTGTCTTGTTGGGTGGTTCAGAGGATAAAATAAGCATATTAAGTCACTTATAAAATTTGTTTTTCATGCTTTCACTATTGAAGTCATTTTTTTTATGGAACTTATATCCCAAAAAAGTATTTTTTAATAGTTTTACCTAACCAAACATGAGAAAAGAATAAAACACTTTCAAAATAGGTTGATTTTATAATTTAGAGAATAAAATATATAACTTGTGTATCATTCAATGGGGTCTTAATATTTATAACAAAATCGAAGTTGTTGGGAGAGGCGACAAAGGAGCATTTGTACCGATTGGGGTTGGTATACCCAAGATACTAAAGTTCCCAAAATCTCTTCCTCCACATCCATGGTTGACAATGTACAAAGAAAGTGGGATGAGGTAAGAGAGGAGTGTATTCGAAAAATGATGACCCAACTTGAGCTCTTGACAAAGCATGTTATGGGTGCACCCGGAAAAGCGGTAAATGCCATAGTATCTAAGGCCTATGAGGAGGATAAGAAGTTGGACGAGGAGATCTAGTATTTAGAAAACTATTCAAGAGGTTCCTGCCCTGCCTATCAAAGGCAAGGTGAAAATCAAGGTTGGATAAACCGTGAGCGTGATAGGGATTGGAGGGATAGAGAGAGTGATTATGACCACTTTGTGCACCCCATGATCGAGATATGAACAATGAGTCAAAATTCACTCACCCCAAAACTTCAATACTAAGGATGTTTTGGCCTAAATTTTGAATAATATGGAAGGTACGGATAATATGGTCCAATAATTGAAGGTGACCTCTCTCAACTCTCTCAAACCATGGAGGCCCACTTCACCTCTGTCAAGTAATTGGAGACCCAAATTAGGAAAATCTCCACGCAACTAAATGCTAGGCCTAGAGGTGGAGTACCTAGTGTAATAATTGCTAATCGAAGGAATGACTCTCAAGTCCTAGCAATTTTCACCAGGAGTAGGAAGATACTTGATCAGAACTTGAATGATGGCTTGAATGGGAAGATGCCTAAGGCTAAGACAAGGAGGTGTTACCTCAAAATCAAGAAGAAGAATATGAGAGAGATGGCGAAGAAGTGGTTTAGGTTGAAAATCCTCAAAGTGAAACAAAGCTTACAATCCAAGTTTCTCCCTTATTCCCTTAACAATGTCAAAGAAAATAGGAGGGTGACAAGCTATAAAAATTCATGGCCAAGCTTAGAAATCTGTCAATAAATATTCCATTACTTGAGGCGATCTAAGAGACCTGGGATATGCTTAGATAATGAATAAATTGATGTAGAAAAAGAAGTTTGATGAAAGTGACACCATTGAAGTCACCCTTGGTTGTATTACTATCGTGGCCTGTACGGTTGCGAAAAATAAAGATGACCCTGGAGCTTTCACTATTCCTTTTACCATTGACATGCATGTGTTTGCAAAATCCTTAGGTGACCTTAGAGCAAGCATCAACCTCATGCCCTTTGTCATCAACGAAAAGATCTGTTTGAATGCCTTTACCCCGATCTCTATAAGACTCCTAATGGCAGGCCAGTATATCAAAAGGCCGGTGGGAATTTTATTTGATGTCCTAGTTAAAGTGGAAAGTTTATACTTCTGGGGGACTTTACGGTCTTGGACTATGAAATAGCCAATAGGTGCCTATCATCCTTGTTCATCTATTTTTAGCCATTGGAAGGGCAATTATTAACCTAGAAATGAGGGAGATGAAGTGTAGGGTACAAGAGGATGAGGTCACTTTTAAGGTTTGTAAGAAGATGAAGCAATCCACGAAGCTTCAAATTGAATCTATGGTGGATATTTAGATTGAGGAGGAAAAGAAAGGTGGGCTTGAGGACCCGCCTTGAGAAAAACAAAAAGAAAAATGTCATACCATGATGTTAACTAAGGAGCTCTATGGGAGGAAACCCACAAATTCCATGAATGTGACTTGAATCCTTTATTTATGGTATTGTAGCTTAGATTTTAGTTTTGACATTTTAATAACCTGTCCACTTGTGGAATTATATAGTGCATTGGATGAGCTTAAAAAAAGAAAGTGTGAAATTTTTGTATGAAAAACTGAATAGGGAATAGCTGTCAATCTATGAATTGAGTTGAACAGAGGAAATAGGGGAGGAAAAATTCTCTCAGTTACCGCGATCATAGGTTCTTGGTCGCGATCGCAGTCACCTGCATGCCTACAATTGCAGTCACTTAAATATGGTCAAGGTTGCTTTAGATATATGACTAGGTGAATCTCCTATTTTCCTTACACTTCCTTTTCAAATCTTACTCTCTAATTGGACCAAATTCTAGTAAATTTTGTGAGCTCTCCAACAACATCCTTGCATTCCTCTTGCATCATAAATCTTATACGTGCCTTACATACATGCTTTGATTTTTTTAAATAGTCCAAAGAATGCATGATGTATAAAAATCTTAGGTCTTTGATTCTTATGTTTCCATGTTTTCACACTTGGTATTTGTGTGGTGTTTAGCTACTGGAGTATGGTGTACAAAAGTGGGGAAGTCTTGAGTACCCAAAAATTTGTGCAAATTGAGTATGCACACAAAGTGTTTGATATTTTTCCCAAATAAGTATTCAATAGTGGTTTTTGCATTCAAAAGGGCATAATTGAGCACCTAATAGCCTTGTTCCTTATATTAATATGAATTCATATTGTAGAACATGCTTGTTGTCTAATAATTTGGAAATGTTAAACATGAGATGCTGGTAGGAACTGCTCTCAGTTATCATGATTATGGTCATTGGAGCACGATTGCATCAGCGCGATTGCTGTTATGACCCATGATTGCGGTAACAGAGGGTGATTTGCTTCTATGTAAAATATCCTGCACTACAAATTTTTAACCAAACACCAACAAGTTCCCATGTAATAAGCATTAGTGAACAATGTGGCATAGTTTGTGTATAAAAATGTCATTTATTTACATCATGTGTGCCTAGTGCTTTAAGGACAATCTCATGGAAAAGTATGATCACATCAAATTCATGGCAGCCGAGTGCCACACTTACTACTTTAGTGATATTCCGAGGATAAAGCTGATTCTGGAGAGAGGAATTTGCTTGGAAAATGGCCAAAAAAAATTCTGACATTCCACGAAGAGGTTGAAGCTACAGGGTGGTGGTGTTTTACCCAGACCCATGAAGTACAAATGAGTAATGGGTCCGTGAATTCTATGCCAACATTAGTGTCGTTTCTTTTTTGGATCTATCCGACATGACTAAAATTCTGGAAAATGGTGCTCTTTGGGGTGAACAAAATCAATAATGTTTATGGGTTCCCACATGCAGGCACTGGGGAATTCAAAGTAAAAGGGTGTGAGCCGGGAAATTGTTTGGCGAAAAGATTATATCCAAAAAGAAAGTCTCATGGATGAAAATAAAAAGTAACATCTCTATGAATAACTTCACTTCTGAGGCTAAAATTTGGTTGCACATTATATGTAGCCGATTCTCCCCTTGCACCCACATGATAGAAGTCCCAGATCTACATGCTTGAATGATGTATGGTATTTTAGATGACGTTTCTTTAGATTTGGGTCTGCTAGTAGTCAATTAAATGGACCATTTCAAGGACCAAGGTTGTATGCATATCTTTTGTCCCTCATTTATTACTGAGCTTAGTAGGAGAGCAGGGGTTGAGGAGTATATTGGAGATACTTGGGTGCACCCTATCCCCCTTATTTACCCTATGAAGATTAGAGAGGAAGGTGCACCTTACAAAGGCAAGAAGAAAAAGTTTGACTTGGGGAAGTCAGCATGTATTGAGCCTGATCCTCATAGGCCATCCACCACCGGTCCTCTTGAGGATATTGGAGTTGATATTATGTCCATCAGGGAGCTTGTGCCGAGTTTTCCCTATGGATCAACAGAGCCCTCCACCATTCTTCATTCATATATTTCACGATCTGATTATGAGAAGTACAGAGAGGATCAAAAGAAACAACAATCTACCATTTCTAGGCATGAGAAATCCTACTCATCTTTGGTGGAATCACATTGAGATCTCAGCATTACATATGAAAATATAGTCATAAGGGAGAAGAAGAGGGATGAGTTCTTTAGCAAGATATGGAAGGGGTGAAGGGCCTATATAAAGTCCTAAAACCTCGAGATGGACTTTCTTCCTCATTGGTTGAGAGTGATGATAAGGCACTACCTAATTGGTTTAATCTATAGGAGAATAATGTTGATGCAGATTCTGAGATTTGCAATATCCCTTGAAGTGGTTTCAGGGAGCACCCTTATCTCTTTTATCTTTGATTATTTGTGTAGTGCAGATACTGCTACCTTTTAATTTGGGGGTGACTGTCTCCGTGTTCATTTTATTTTTGCCTGTATTATTGATATTTCGGTATGTTTTTCTTCTCTTTTAGATTATTCTTATTTTTATTTGGGTTGTAATATCAGGGGAGTCTGATGGTGCCCATATTTGCATGGATTAGTTACTCTGTTCCTAGATTGTTGTTTTATTTAATTTTGGTCACTTGATGAGCCTTTCTCTATGATAGACTGATTGACAACATTCTTAAGGGGAAAGCATTGTGATTAGGTTTTTGTCATGGATGTAGGGGAAGTTTGAGCACCCGTGGAATCAAGGTCACAAATGCAAAGAAAGTTTGAGTACTTGTGGAATTGTGGCATTGTTGATTTGGGATCGCATATATACAATTGGCAAAGTCTGAGTAGCCATATAGGTGGGTAGCCCATATTAATGACTCAATGTAAGACAAGAGCTTGGGATGTTGCCATGATTAACAAATTATGTGTGGTGTGAATGAAAAATAACCCACAACCTCTTCGTCTAAATTTTTTACAAAATTAAAGGCATGGATGTGAGCAACTTTGCAACAAAACTTTTTCTCTTTTTAGGATTCCAAAAATTGATTGAGGAAAATTATTTGTCTCGAGTGGGAGCAACAATAGAACCCTCTCGACGAGATTCATATGCCATGTGTGGGATCTTATTTGTATATATCTCATGGTACTTGTACCATCTAGAACTTGCCCCATTAGTCTTTCAAGGTTAAATTTTTGTTGTATTTGGTTGGTAAAATAACCCTAGGCCCTTATTGTGATATTGGAAACCCACTTTAGCCTGAAAAGCCTACCAATACATAGATAAAATCCTTAGTCACCAACTTTGAGCTTTTGGACTTTTCTTTTGGAAACATATTACAAGCCGTGACTCTTTTACCATCCTTCTCTTTAACCTTATCCTCCTTGAACTTAAGAATGAAATTTAAGGCTAAAAGCCCGAGTTAGGTGTGGTACAAGTTGAAAGAGGTGTCATTAGGCCACAAAGTTATAAGAAAATGTCGACATGCTTAAGAGAATGAAGAAAAATGATTAATAGAAAGAAAGGATCGAACAAAGGAAAGAAATGCATGAATTATACACATACAAAAAAAGAGAGAAGTGGAAAGAAAGTGGGGAAACCAAGAAAGGCAATGTAGGCAAAATAGTAAAAGAAAAGAAGTGGCCTAGTAGCAAAATTGAAGAGAGTGTGTTGTAGAATTTCAAGGAGGGTTTAGCCTTGTTGTCCTAAAATTAATATCCTACCCTACCATAAACCGATATTACAATCTCAAAAAGTCCTTTGTGATTCCCAAAAAATATGATCATTGTAGTGGCGATTGAAAATAAGGGCAAGCCTATGGCATGGTAATTGTTAGCATTGAGAATTCTTGAGAGAGAGAGTGTATGCACTTAAATTCCTTATTGTATGGTTGATAGATCGATGTGTGAATTATTCTTTCTTGTGAGGAGGCATCTGATCAATTTAAGGTGGGTGATTTTGTTACCTTTTGAACAATGAGGCAAAAGAAAGTATAACGTGTTTGAGGTCAAGAAGTGAGTCATTTCTAGAGTACTAGTAGTTGCCACATAGTTTCTCCTTAAAGTCTATTGAGACCTTTACTATTCTATTTTATGTTGAGGAATGTAGTCAAAATAATTTTGTCCACGTGTGAATAACTTTTTGAGGTAGTAATCAAGTTAAAGTCAATATGATCACTGGGTTATGGAATGTAGGCATACATATGAAATTATCTTATGATAAGGGGTGGTGTTGCTTGAGGACAATCAAGGTTTTAAGTTGGGGTGTTGATGAGTGGTAATTTTACCACTCATTTGCACTAAACTTTCATGCACACTACCATGTTTTATATAAATAAATGAGACATAATCGTGATTTAATACACTAATATCCAAATTTTATAGGCATAGAGTTGGTGAGATGAAAAGATGTGGATTTAAGCTAAAATAGATCAAGTGGAAGAAAAGCAGTGCAACTGAAGACCTAGAGCAAACATCCGCCCCAGTTTTTGCAACCTCGAGCCAAAGGCCGCGGATGCGGTCAGTCAAGATGATTAATAAAATGTGATTATAGGACCATACCACAGTCGCATTGGTCGCCATCTCGGACAAACTCATGAGATCGCAGCCAAGTGAGAAGGTTGCCTAGGGAAATTTTTTTATTTCACTTGGCCAAATCCTAAACCTTACATAGGCAAAAACCCTTTCTTCTTTGGGTATTGCTTGCCTCATAGACAATTTTGAATTTGAAATAAGAACCCTAATTGGGAAAGATTGTAACTACTTTTGGATACATAAGTTCTTAGTATTCTGTGAAGGATGGATGCTTTGGATAATCTCTCTACTTTCTTCATAAGTAGCTACATATTTTATTCATGGGATTATGTTAAACACAAGTGTAATTGTGTGTGGGTGTTGTTGTGTTTGCATGATTTTTAGTTGTTAAGTATGGATTCCACCATTGCTTGATTTTAATAGTTGGAATTTGAGGGTGAAAAACCACTAAATCTCCAAATGGGTTTAATAGGTGAAAACCCCAAACTCTAGAAACTGTTCATCATTCTTGAAAGAAGGATGAAGAAGAACATATAGGAACCCATATTGACAATGACCGCCTTACCCCTTAAATATAGGAGTAAGTTGAACGTTATCAGTTATCAACCCATTCATAATATGATTCATCTTCTCCTTAGAGAATAATGCATCATAAACTTCATCTACGGTTAGGTTCTCAAAAATATATAAAATCATATCCCTAACGATCGAATATGATGCAGGCAGTGAACACGGTAAAATTAACCCTAGATCTTCCTCATCGTACTTAAACACTAGAGTCTCTAAATAAGAGATGATTTTCTTAAATACAGGTGATCCTCCAAAGACACACCCTCACACATACGATGAGAATAAATTCATTGTTTGAGATGCAACTAACTAGTTAAGCTCTTTATCATGCATAGCGATTCCAGTTTCAATCACAATATATCGGCAGTGATCTCCTTCCAAACATATTATAGAACCTAATTAGATAAATAAAGGTAGATCTATGATGGAGCCTTTTGATCTTTACACCATTTATCCTCCTTTTTCCATGATGAGGTAATCTTGTCTAACCCTAATAGATCATAGTCCTAACCCCTTTGTATGAGCACGACCCACTTTTTAACATGCTGTGACAAAAATCTTGTGTTACGATCCAATAACGAAATATCATACTTCATAGTTGCCATCCCCAAGAAAACAATCACTCTAATACAAGTTTGTTATGTTAGCAAAGTATAAGCAATACTACAAAGTAAAAGAAAACAAGAAGAGGACACACAATTCTATGTGCAAACCCTTGACAGGAAAAACCACGGGCAGAGGAAAAGGAATTCAATATAATGGAGAGTACTACAATAAATAGACAAAAGTCTCAATGACATAGTAAAAACATCCAAAACAACCCACTAAATCATATTTATATAATAGGTGCGTTTAAATAAATCTCGTGCCCAAAAACATACAGGTCTATACCGTTTCATATGTTGTAAACCAATCCCCATGGTGACCCATATGAAATGTGTAAGCTGAATCAAGAATCTAATTCACAAAAGGTTTTGAGTTACCATCATAAAAAACCAAGAGTTCTCCATCACTACCGCCATTTTAAACTAAATTGGCTTCACCGAACATCTCTAGTTATTTTCCTTTCTTGTTTTCATCTTTCCTTTTATTTCTAATATTTAACTTATAACACTCAGATTTGAAATGTTTCTTATTCTTGTAGTAATTACAAGTTTCGTTTTAGTTTCTAGATTTCAACCTATTCCTGTCATCACCTCCAGAGTTCCTCTCATGAGTCCTTCCTCTAACTATGAGACCATCTCCTTGAGTCACTGTCCTATTTACAAGATGCTTCATTTTCTCCTTAGAGAATGACGAATCATAGACTTTATCTAGGGTTAGGGTATAACGAATATATAAAATCATATCCCTAAAGGTAGAATATGATGCAGGCAGTAAACATAGCAAAATCAATCCTAGATCTTCCTTATTATACTTAACCTCCAGAATCTCTAAATCAGATATGATTTCCTTAAATAAAGTTCGGTGATCCTACAAAGATGCACCCTCAGACATGTGATGTTAATAAATTCATTGTTTGAGATGTAACTTACTAGTTAGGATCTTTATCAAACATAAGGATTACAGTTTCTACCACAATGCAGCGACAATTATCTCCTTTAAAACATATTGTAGAATCTAATTGGATAAATGACGGTGGATCTAAGATAGAGACTTTCGATACTTATGCTATTTATCCTTATCTGTACATGATGAGGACATCCTATCAAACCCTAATACAACATCATCCAAATCAATTTTCGTGAGTACAACCTATATCTTGACCTATCATTATAAAAATCAGGTGTTGCGGTCCAATAATGGAACATCAAACATCATGGTGGCCATCCCTGAGAAAAAAATCTCTTTAATAATAGTTTGATATGTTCGGGCAGAATAAGCAATACCATAAAGCAAAAGAAAATAAGAAGAGGTCACACAAATTTACATGGAAATCCTTAACGAGAAAAACCATGGGCAGAGGTAGAGGAATTCACTATAATGGAAGGAGTACAATGAGGAGAAAAAATTATTAATGACATATTAAAAACATCCTAAACAACCCACTAAATTACACTTATATAATACATGCATACAAATAAAATGTTGGCCCAAAAACATACGAGACCATACCGTTTATATTTTGTAAACAAATCCCGATTGGGAAACATATAAATATGCAAGCTAAATCAAGAATCCAATCCTCACAAGGTTTGGAGTAACCATAAAAACTACCAAGAGTTCTCCATCACTACCTCCATCTTAATCAAAACTAGCTTCACTGGGCTGCCATGTTTGTCTTTCTTTCTGGTTTTTAGTTTTCCTTTTATTTCTATTATGTACATATAACACTCAGATTTGATAGGCCATTCTTTTAGCAGTAGTTACAGGTTATTTTTGTTTCAAGATTTTGACCTATTCCTACCATCTCCTCCAGAGTTCCTCTCTTGAGTCCTTCCTCAAACAATAAGATCATCTTATTGAGTCATTGACCCATTCACAAGATGCTTCATCTTCTTCTTTGAGAACAACGCATCATAGACTTCATCTATGGTTGTGGTATGATGACTAATTTAATCGTATCCCTAAAGGTTGAATATTATATGGGTAGCGAACACAGCAAAATCAACCCTAGATCTTCCTCATCGTACTAAACCTTCAGAGTTTCCAAATCAAAGACGATTTTCTTAAAAAAAGGTTAGGTGATCCTCTAAAGATGCACCCTTTGATATACGATGTGAATAAAGTAGTTGTTTTTTTTGAAACTTACTAGTTAGGCTCTTTGTCATACAAAAGGATTCTAGTTTCTGCCCTAAAGGTAGGGCAAGTATCTCTTTCAAAACAACCTGTAGAATCTAATTGGATAAATAAAGGTAGATCTTTGAAAGAGAATTTCGATCCTTATGCCATTTATCATCCTCTTTCCACGATGAGGGCATCCTATCAAACCCTAATATAGCATCATCCTAATCTATCTGCAAGAGCACAGCCTACATCTTGACCTGTCAAAACAAAAATTTGGTGTTGCGGTCCAATAATGGAATATTAAACATCATGGTAGACATCCCCAAGAAAACAATCACATTAATACCAGTCTATTATGTTCGAATAGAATAATTTATGCCGTAAATCAAAAGAAAACAAGAAGAATACACATAGATTTACATGGAAATCTTTATCGAGAAAAACCACAGGCAGAAGTAGAGGAATTCACTATATTGGAGAGTAGTACAATGAGGAGAAAAAATATCAATGACATGTTAAAAACATTCAAAACAACCCACTAAATTACACTTATATAATATGTGCGTACAAATAAATCCTAGACCCAAAAACATACAGGTCCATACTATTTCATATGTTGTAAACCAATCCCGATTATGACACATATGAAATGTGCAAGCTAAATCAAGAATTCAATGCTCAAAAGGTTTGGATTTACCTTTAGAAACTACCAAGAGTTCTCCATCACTACCTCTATCTTAAACAAAACTAGCTTCACCGATCTTCTCTGGTTATTTTTCTATTTAGTTTTCAACTTCCCTTTTATTTCTATTCTTGTAATACCCTGCATATTTCTAAGCTAGGAAGTGAATAAGTATTCCTATGTATGAAATCTCCTATCATGTGATTCATACTTGAGTACATGACTTACAATGAATATCCTAGTGATTGGATAGCTTATGATGAATTAAGCATGTTCATATGAGTCCCTTAAGGTAATACAAGCTTAGAGTTTTTGAATCCATCAATTTTTAGTGTTCGATTGTGCAAGGGTCATCTTTGAAAGCATATTACTAGATGTTAATGTGGTATTTTGGCTGATTTAGACCCACCAAATTGTAGATAATCGAATTATCTCTCCAATGATATCAATTTTGCCTTAATCTAATACCCGAACAAAAAGTTATGCCTATTTTCGTGAGAGACAGTAAGGATAGGCGATTGCTTAGGCGCTGCCTAACCAAACATAGGCGATTGTTTAGGCGCCGCCCAACCTAGCTTAGGAAATCACTTGTGCACTGCCTAAGTCAGTTCCAGGTGCCAAAAACACTTTGTTTTGAGTTATTTTAAGGGTAATTAAGTCTTTAAGCACTCCTTACACATCTCTAAACTTAACCCTACGAAATATATAGCTTCTAAACATAGTACAACCCTATTATCATCTCAAATATCATCATCCAAGAGCACTAAAAGAGAAAAACAACTAGGGTTGTGTAACTAAGCTTGAAGATCTGATTTTAAGGAAATTCCTCCATCAATCATCAAGAATCTTCCTTCTAAGGTATGCATGAGTTGATTTATAAACTCCTTTTGTCCATGAAGCTCAAGAACCATCTTCTAGATTTTGTATTATGATGTTTATGTTCTTGGTGGTTGATGTTCATGTCGTTGTAGTTTGATGATGCCTAAGATGGAATCTTTGTATGTTTATTATGAGGATATGGTGGTATTTAACGTATAAATATGTGATATTGGTGGTTGAATATTTGTAATATTGATGAATCCACCTATGCCTAAGATATGCAGGTAAGGTGTTTCTGAAAATACCTAAGGGAATAGAAATCATGCTTTTATGACATAATAACTCCAAAATGACTATTCCATGTTCTAAGTTTATGTTCAACGTGATCCCCATGCTATTGTCTTGAATTGAAGAAGTTGTACGAGATGCTCATGATATTGTTGCGATATGGAATAACCATATTATTGAAGCCATGAAAGTATATACATGTTGTGTGCATTCCCGATCATGTGATAGTTTGTTGATAATCATTCTTATTATGAAAGCCTTACTTATGATATTGTGAATTGTGGACTCAAATCTTGTGATCAAGTCATGTCATGTGTTTCAGTTTCCTGCTATCGAGTCCTGGGGGTACTTGTACCCAAAAAATATAGCTATTTTCCTAGAGCCATGTCATGTTTCACAGTATCCAAACTCAAGCTACCATTCCATAGACCTCAGTCAGTCATGTGACTTAGGAAAACCTCATGATCTTAGTCAGTTGTCATATATCAATAACATTCCGCTAGTCAATGGAATTCAGTAAGATTAAGTCATGCATAGTCAGTTATTCATGTCCAGTCCCTCCAGATGGGAGTAGAGGGTGCACCGAGTGAACCCAAGGTTGGGAATTCACCCGCCAGTTTAGGGTGTGATTCTTAGTAGTCATCCTTGTGTTCCAAAACTACGTAGCCACCGTAGGTTAAGACATCTTAACCCATCATATTAGGGTTGATGAGGTGGCTTAACCCATTATTTTAGGGTTCCCACCATTCTCATTGAGTACACACCAGATAAGGGTTACTCATAGGCTGTCCTTACCTGTGGCACGGTATTGACACCCCTCCAGTCGGGGTAAAGATTGGACCCCAGCTTACACATAACGGCATACATGGGGCATGTCAGTTATACACTACTTCCCACAATTTTAGTGTCAGTCTCGATAAAAAAACTTAGGGCGTTCTTCAGATTTTAGTATATACAGGACTGTTAGATACAGTCGTCCATGTTATCAGTTTAAGTATTAGTCATGACAGTTATCAGTAAACCATGTATTAGCTTACAGGTCATGCTATCACGTATTCACGGTCCCAGTTTTTATATATGTGTGTTTGCACTCCCACGTTCATATTAGTCACTCAGTGTTGTTCTTACATGAACCCTTTATGTTCAGCCTACCTTCCACGTATACTCAGTACTCCAGTTGTACTGACGCATTTGCGCTATGGTGCTTTCTTTTCATGTTCCACCATAGGTTCTGAGACACGAGCTCCAGCCCAGCAGTAGCGGTAGCATTCCAGTCGCAGAGACATAGTGAGTCCTCATTGATTCGAGGATAATATAATTTGATACATTTATTTATTTCTACTGTTTAGTTTTATGGAGTTATTTGGAGACATATTCCTTCAACTCCTTATTTAGATAGTTTTGAGGCTTTCAGATTTACATTCAGATTTATGTTCAGACTTAGCTTTCAGATTGAGTTATTTTGGGTATTTTCACCCACATGATTTTATTTAGTTGAACCTTATGGCCTTACAGTTCTATGTATTCCACATTATTATATCATTATTTGTAGTATACAGGTACAAACATCTGTCATGGGTTAGCTTGTGGTCCCTCGGGGTCATGAGCACCGTGTAGCATTCCGGTTCAGCGAATCGGGGTGTTACAATTTTGTAACTTATAACACTCAGATTTGATATGGCCCTTCTTCTTGTAGTAATTACTGTTTTTTTCCATTTCTAGATTTTGACCAGTTCCTATCATCTCCTCTAGAGTTCCTCTTATGAGTCCTTCCTAAAAAAATGAGACCATCTCCTTGAGTCACTGACCCATTCACAAAATATTTCATCTTCTCCTTAGAGAACAATGCAAAATATACTGCATCTATAGTTAGGGTATCATAACTGTATATAATCGTATCCCTAAAGGTAGAATATGATGCAGGCAGTGAACACAAAAAAATCAACCCTAGGTCTTCCTGATTGTACTTATACTTCATAGTCTCTAAATCAAAGATGATTTCCTTAAGTAAAGTTAGATGATCAGCCAAAAATTCACCATCTGACATGCGATGGGAATAAAGTCATCGTTTGAGTTGCAAATTACAAGTTAGGCTCTTTGTCAAACATAACGATTCCAGTTTCAGCCATAACTTATCGGCAGTGGTCTCCTTTGAAACATCCTATAGAATCTGATTGAATATATGAAGGTGTATCTTAAATAGAACCTTTTGATCCTTACGCCATTTATCCTTATATGTCCACGATGAGGGCACCTTATCAAACCTTAATAGAGCATCGTCCAAATCCATCTACGCAAGTATAGCCATCATATTTACTTGCCATAACAAAAATTTGGTGTTGCAGTCCAATAACAGAAATCATACTTCATGGATGCCATCCCCGAGAAAACAATGGCTCTATGATAACGCTCAACTTACACATCAATTCAAGTTCAAGGCGGTCATCATCAATGTATTAACAAAACTTTGTAGACAGAGTTAAATCCTCGAGGAACAATGTGAGTGTTAATCAAGTTAATTCAAAGTAATAGACACTAGCTAAATTCAAACCAAAAGGTATAAAAAGATAAAAATGGGGGAGATAGCTATCTACACTAATGTCTCTTTTTTGGGTTTTTGTAGTATAAATTTGGGGCTATGAATAATTAGAGTTTTAACAATTTTGCACAGATCTTGGGCTTATGTGTTACTAAGGGAATGACATGTAAGTGTTAGTAATCAACATTAATTTAGTAGATCAAATATGGGTAGGTTCGGTTATACATTTTCATGCTAATCTTTCAACAAATCACAAAACTTTCACCCATTGATTCTTTCGAATGCTTAATGGGTGTGTTTAACATTTGGAAACCAAACCTCAATTTAGGCATCCCTATTACTAGGATAATACCCTTGGTATAGTTAACTTCACAACTACCCTTATTTCTAAGATAGTGAAAATTTAGCAAACTGCATACATAATTTTCTATCATTGCTTTGGTCTCCACATCCCTCTTTCAAGAATGATGTGAATTCCTAAAGTTCACCCAAAACATTGATTCAAAGATAACTTTGAGCTTTCTCAAGTTTGTAGCTTTCACTCATCAAATCCGTGTGGGTATTTGGGGATTTCACCCACAAATCTAAACCAAGTTAGAATAGTAATGATAAACCCATACAAATAAACTACCAAATAGAGGATAACAATAGTAACTCACACACACTTTAACCCCTATTCACCCATAAAGGCAAGAGGGAGATCTAGCTACACATAAGATAAATAAGTATAGATATACCCATAATATCCATTGAAATGACTTGTTGATGATTAAGTGAATGTCACTTTAAACTTTGTGGTCCCATAAATCAACAATGGAAGAAAGTTATTCCTTTACTTAGAAGGTCTCTAATGTATGCTTCACCTAAAATTTATACAATATTTTATTATCCGATTATGGAGGCTATGAACTCAAGAGCTAAACCTAAAAAAATTGGGTAAGATCGATTATAATATATAATTCTAGGGTTTGAGTCTTTTTGTCAAAATTGGGATCAGCCACGTGCATTTAAAGATTTACTCTTGGGCTGAACTCTTCTGCTAAGTTGTGATCGCACTATATTGGCCCAAACCACAGCCTCTGTGGCCACGATAGACTTACTCAACCGTGGTTGATTGACCCTACTTGACTATTGCTATCACGGTCAGCAGACCGTGATTACGCTAACTAAGGCCCTTCTGCTCTAGGTCTTCAGTTGCACTTTCTTGCTCCCCTTTTGATTATTTTAAGCTCCAATCGACATCTTTCTATCCCCTCAACTCTACGCCTGTAAAGTGTGGATATTAGTGCATTTAATCATAAATATGTCTTATTTATTCATTCAAAACAAGGTAATGTGTACAAATATTGATTGCGAATGAGTGGTAAAATCAGCACTCAATAACACCCCCAACTTAAAGGTATTGCTTCTTCTCGGGTAACACTACCTTTTACCATGAGACATAATTATTTATTCCCAAACTTCATGCCTTAAATATCACAATGACTTCAACCTTATTCACTACGACAAGTAGCTCATTGCATATGGGCTAACCTATTTTTCACTACTCCCCTTATCATAAGATGCACTATCAACGTATACATAAGAATTCAAAGAGAAATCAAGAAAAAGCAACTAATGCTCTAGAAGTGACCACTTTTTGATAGAAACTAAGCTATAATCTATTTGGATCATCACTCGAAAGGTGACTAAATCACCCATCTAAACTTGTTTCATATGCCATCCTCACAAGAAAGAGAATTCAACATACTTTGCTACCAAATATGAAATAAGGAATTTTAAGTGCAGAAACTCTCTCCCTTACAAAAGAAATCTCTTTGCAACAAGTGTCATACCATAGGCTTGCCCCTATATTCAATCGCCACTACAAAGAAAGTAAATGGCTGGATATCTTGATGGACTTTCTAAGATTTTGACGTAGGTTCGGGTTAGGGTAGGATATTATTTAGGAATAAAATGGATACGCCCTTCCTTGAACATCTACATCACACTTTTTAATCCTCCTTTTGACTATGGTCCACTCTTCTTTGTTTTCTCTCATTTTTTTATGCCCACCTTTTGCTTTCTTTGTTCATCCAATTTCTTTCATTCCTTTTTCTTGCACTATAGTGCAATTCATTCCTTTGTTTGATCCTTTCAGTTTTTATTCATTTTCTTTCAATGCTAAACCACAATAGGCATTTCATTTTGAACTTCGTGGCTATAGAAATACATCCATCAATTTTACCACCCCAACTTTGGCTTTTAGCCTCAAGTTTTATTTTCTAAGTTCAAGAAGGGTATGGTTTAAAAAAGGGAAAAAAGAATGGTTTACGATTTGTAATGGGTTTTTCGAAGAAACGTCCAAAGGCATGAAGTGGGTGGCTATAGTTTATATTCATGCATGGGTAGGCTTTTTAGGTTAGAGTGGGTTTCTAATTGCCAAAAGATGCCCTAAGATCATTTCTCCAACCGAATACAATCAATATTAACTTTGAAAGACTAACAGTTCAATTTCTAGATAACACAATTATACAAGAGATGAATTCAAATAGCTCACCGCTCATGTCATGCAAAATTCGCCAAGGGAGCTAAAATGTTTCTCTCGCTAGAGACAAATTTATAGTAACCATTTCTATTCACCAGTCAAAACTTATGGAGTCACAAAAAGGGAAGAAATTTTATTACAAAGTTTCTCACATCCGTGACCTTGATTTTCAAAAAATATTTGGACGAAGGGGGTTGTTTATTTAGCATTTGCACCATGCTCAATTTTTTGGATTATGGAAACAACCAAAGCCTTAGTCTTACATTTTGGCTAAATATAGGCAAACTAACCATATGGCTACTCAGACTTTGCCATTGTCATAATATAACGCTACGGGTACTTAGAATTCCCCTGCATCTATAACATTTATGCTATGGGTACTCAGAGTTCCCCAACATTTATGTCTCAAAACCGAAACAAGATGCTTTACCCTTAAGAATTTCATCACTCAATCTAGCATAGGGCAAAGCTAGTCATGAATCACACTATAAAAAAAAGTAAAGCAAGAAGAAGAACTAAAATAAAACTACATGATAATCCATGAAAATGTAAGCATCATCAAAGTTCCCAAATGTAGCATCCCAAAACAAAAATAACATATAATCCAAAATATCATCAAAACAATACCAAAAACATCAAAGCAATACAGATATATGGATAACCACCCCCAACTGAGAAGCTGGCAGTGTATCCATTGCCCAATAAATAAGATAAGAGTAAAGGGTGCTCCATGAATCAGCCTCATGAACTGCTCTCGTTGGTATACCCTGCATCCTCTCCACCCTCATCAGCATCAGACCACTTAGAGGGTTCCTCATTATCATTCTCGACCCTTAACAAAGGTATTCACTCCTTAGGTTTAAGTGACTTGAAGATGACATTTACCACTCTCCACATCATAGTGAAGAATTTATCTCTCTTCTTTTCCCTTCACCATCTTTTCCTATGACTTCCTGAGGTCTCTGTGTGATTTTTCCAAAGATCTACTCCTCCTAATATATTTCATAATTGGACTAAGATACATAGGAGTGGCGAGCAGTAGAGTACTCTCCCGGTCCTTGAGGTAACCCTAAAACAAGATCCTTAATGGCCATGATATCAATACCAATGTCTTCCAGAGGCCCGATAGTGGATAGTATAGAAGAATTAGACTTTTTAGTGGATGACTTACTCGAGTCAACTTTTCTCTTCGTGCTTTGGCTAGGTGCACTTTTGCCCCTAATTTTAAGTGGATTAATGTGGGTCTAGGTTTCACCATGGTGTCTGTGGGATATTTTTCCACCCTGGCTCTTTTGTACAGTTCAATATTAAAAGAAGGAACGGGAAGAAGTGTACCACCCTGAATCTTGAAGTACTTCCATTCTTCAAGCACAATCTGGACCACATTTAGAGAAATACCAGACATAAGACAAGATACCAAGGGATCATGCAAATTAGTGACTGAAGTCATATGTTTACAAGGCTACACTATGCAAATGATGTTTAACCAGACTTTTTCCTCTATTGTAAAGTCATGCATGGAGACCCATCTTTTGGTGATAGCCCAGGAGACATCTCTGCAAGGGTAAAAACTATTATCCATCCTGGTCCCTGTCGTATGGCCCTTTTCCTAAAAGTCAGCCATATTTGCATTTGGGAGCATATATACTCCATTCCAAAATGTACATCATTTCCTCGAATCTTCATCACTGGGTTTGCGAGGGAGGTTGCGCTAAGATTCACATAGAACTCTTTGACCCATCATTGGTTGGAAATACAGGTGTCTGAGACAAAATATATCCATCCGATAGTAGCAAACCTATCAAAGAATTTTGGGAACTTTTCTGGTACCTTGTCTATGGAGATACCTCTCTCTTATAGTAGCTTGGTCCTTTGAAGGTCATTGTAATACTGGTTGTGGCATTCTAGAGACATGATTTTGGTATTGTCAAAGTCTACCATTTATTAGCTGAGTACCTATAGGCAATGCAATTCAGACCATCTTTAACATTCTCAAATCAACACCATACAAGATTGCCAAGATAAGCTCATGTGGCAACGTTATAGGAGGTTTTTGGATGAAAAATGGATGAGCAAAAATTTTGGTTTCTGCAAACGACTATCCTCAGGTATGGTGATCTTGGAGTAATGACTGCGATCGTGGCTCCACAATCACAGTCATCGAGACCATGATCGCGGTATTTGAGACCACAATTGACCGTTATGCATATCACTCAAAATACATAATTTTAACCCTAAATTTGTGTTCTATCTGGACACATAAACATCATGATCTGAGTAATTAAACCTAAATTATGTGATAATATCCCCAAACTTGAAGGAAATCACATTGAATTCATTAAGGGATTGAATCAAACACATAGTTTACACATCAAGTTCAACAGTTCTAGGCTAAAATCGGGGTACTTAATACTTTCCCTAATGACGTGCACATACCCTGCAACAACAAACAACAACAATCAATACAAACAAGCATAGTTTAGGCATTATAAACACTATTTCAGTCGTATTTCTAAATTATAGATCCCGAGTCGATAATAACAATGAAATTAAGGGAGTTTGAGACTACGTACCATTTAAATAATGCAAAAAGTTAGAAATAAAAAATTTGATGCTCTACACAATGCCAAAATATAAGTAAATTTTGAGAATGGGTGTGTGGGAAAATGACAGTCGAATGGTATTTCAAACTGATTTGACTAGGATCGCAGTCCTAGTTCCATGATTGTGGTAACTGAGACCAAAATCTAGGTCTTTATACTTCTCTGTTCAGTCCAACAAGCCAATTTCACAACTCCCCTTTTCAATTTCAATAAGAATTACTCCTGGAATCACTTTCTCATGGATTATGCATGAACAAATGCAAAAAATAAAATTTATTCTATCATGCATAAATAAAAGGATATTGACCACTTCTTTTTGGTGTGATGGGATGCCTCCCATCGAGCGCTTACATTAATGTGGTAACACGATGCCTCCACCGTTTCCTTTTGTTCTTCCACTTAGAAGATTTGAATTTCCATCCCAACTTTTGTTCAATATGCAATGAGTGGCAAGGATATAGAAGATTTAGATCTTCCAAGGTGAAAATTAAAGATGTGAGAACATGGAAAGAAAACTTTGATCTCGTTACTATAAATATTTGAATCTTTTACCCAACTTTACATCAAACTTCTAAATTGGTCCTTGGGTAAAAGTAAGCACATCAATAGGCCACTAGTTGCACTTCAGGCGTTAAGTTCCTTGGCCATTGATTGATGGGGTTCCATATGCCCTTTGGGAATGTCAAATTCCAAAATGTAGGAATTGCAATCTGTCTCCCCACAATCCATCATTTTCCTAGATGGATGGATTGTCATCACATCCTCTAGGAATAATGTTGAAAAGTGGATTGAATAAGGTCCAACCCCTAATTCTGAAATTGCCTCCTTCAAAGAAACTTCACCCAGAAATGAACTAGAGCCATCATAAGAGATTTGCATTGATTCTTCTCTTGACTGTAGTAGTATTCTTTTTATTTTGGTGTCTTTTTCTTCATATCATATGGTAGAATAAAAAGTCACTGAGGAGTCTTTGCTACAAAGACCATAATCATATCTTAGTTTCTCTTCTTGATGAACCTCCTATTGGGAAAAGGGCAAGGTAGTAATAGTTTCAATCTTGTCTTGTTTTCCCATTTCCTCCATCTTGACACTTTTCTATCCTAATGCCTCTTGTTACTTGTCTTGTATATTCTCTCCCATTGTATCTACCTGATCCAAAATATCTAGTATTCCTGTATCAAAGCTATTGGACTTAGTATGTTGCTTTTTCTTCTTCTCATCATAGGATCTATCAAGCTCATAAGAAGAACTAGCAACCTGGTTAGCATAATAGGGGGAGGGGAAATTTGGACAGTCATCCCAATGTCCATCTCAACCTCTACATAAATACACCTATACTCCCTATGGGATCGAGATGGTGGGTCCATCTCCCTCCGAGGATAATAGTTACAATCTCTCTTAAAGTGTGGTTGGTCATAAATTGGACTTGGGTAATCAAGATAGGATTCCTAACTACCAACATCATACTTTTCGGAAAATGACATAGAAAAAACTAAAATAGAAAAAAAATCTAACTACAAGAGAAAATAACAAAAAAATATTTACAAGATTGAATTCAAGCAAGTAAGCTAAAATTCCAAACTAACTTAATATGCCAAACTTTTCCCCAATAACGATGCCATTTTTGATAATGCTAAACTTACACGTCAATATAAGTGCAAAATGGTCGTCAACAATATATTTACCAACCTTTAGAGTCGGGGTCAAATCCTTGAGGAACTATCTGAGTGGCAATCAAGTTAATTCAAATTAATAGATGCTAGCTAAAATCAAACCAACTGTATAAAAAGATAAAAATGGGATAGATAGGTATCTACACTAATGTCTCTTTTGAGGTTTTTCTAGTAAAAAATTTGGGGCTATAAATAATTAGAGTTTTAACAATTATGCATGGATATTGGGATTATGTGTTACTAATGAAATGGCATGTGGGTGTTAGTAATCAACATCAATTTATTAGATCAAATAAGGGTACGTTCGGTTATAGATTTTGATGCTAGTTTTTCAATAAAACACCAAACTTTCACCCATTGATTCTTCCGAATACCTAACGGGTGAGTTTAACATTTGATAACTAAACCTCAATTTAGGCATCCCTATTTCTATGATAATACCCATGGTATAGTTAACTTCACACTCACCATTATTCCTAAGACAGTGAAAATTTATCAAACTACACACATAATTGCCTATCATTTCTTTTGTCTCCACATCCCTCTTTTAAGAATGATGTGAATTCCTAAAGTTCACCCAAAACAATTCTTTCGATAATATCCTTGAGCTTTCTAGAGTTTGGAGATTTCACTCATCAAACCCATGTGGGTATTTGGGGCTTTCACCCAAAAATCCCAACCAAGTTAGTATATCAATGAGAAAACCCATAAAAATGAACAACCAAATAGAGGCTAAAAACAATAATCCACACACACTTTAACCCCTATTCACCTATAACCCCAAGAGGGAGATCTAGCTACATATAAGATAAATAACCATAGATATACCCAAAATCTCCATTGAAATGACTTGCTAGAGATTAATTAAATGTTACTTCAAAGTTTGCACTCCCACAAATCAACAATAGAAGTAAGCTATTCCTCCACATAGAAGGTCTCCAATGTATTCTTCACTAAAAATTTATACAATATTTTCTTCTCCAAGTATGGAGGCTATGAACTCTAGATCTAAATCTAAAAAAAATGGGGAAGATGAAATATGATGAATAATTCTAGGGTTTGAGTCTTTTTGTAAAACTTGGGATCAGCTACGCGCATTTTAGATTTGCCCTTGGGCTTATTTCTTTTGCTAAGACATGATCGCACTAGCTTGGCCGAGACTCCAGCCTCCGCAACCACGATAGACTTACATGACCGCAGTTGATTAACTCTGCTTGACTATCATGATCGCGGAAGGCAGACCACAACCATGGTAATTGAGGCCCTTTTGCTCCAGGTTTTTATCTATACTTTCTTGCTCCCTTTTTGATCATTTTAAGATCCAATCCACATCTTCCTATCCCCCCAACTCTACGTTGGCAAAGAGTGGAAATTAGTGCATTTAGTCATAATTATGTCTCGTTTATTCATTACAAAAAAAGTTAGTGTACAAATGTTAAGTGAGAATGAGTTGTAATATCACCACTCATCACTCTAATACAAGTTTGTTATGTTTAGACAGAATAAGAAATACCACAAAGCAAAAGAAAATAAGAAAAAGACACACAAATTTACGTGGAAACCCTTGATGGGAAAAACCATGTGGAAAAGTAAAGGAATTGACTATAATAGAGAGGAATACAATAAGGAGAGGAAAGTATCAATGACAAATTAAGAACATCAAAAACAACCCACTAAATCACACTTATATAATACGTGTGTACATATAAATCATAGGCCAAAACACAAATAGGTCTATACCATTTCATATGTTGTAAACCTATCCTGATTGCGACACATATGAAACATGCAAGCTGAATCCAGAATACAATCCTTATAAGGTTTGGAGTTACCTTCAGAAACTACCAAGAGTTTTCCATCATTACTGCCATCTTCAACAAAACTGGCTTCATCGAACTTCTCTGGTGTTTTTCCTTTCTAGTTTTATCTTTGCTTTTGTTTCTAATTTGTAACTTATAATACTCAGATTTGACATGGCCCTTCTTCTTGCGCTAATTATAGGTTTTGTTTCAGTTTCTAGATTTTGTCCTATTCCTAGCATCACCTCTATAGTTCTACTCGTGAATCCTTCCTCGAATTGTGAGACCGTCTTATTGAGTTACCATCCCATTCAGAAGATACTTCATATTTTCCTTAGAGAACAACGTATCATAGAATTCATCTAGGGTTATGGTATCACGACTATATAAAATCATATCCCTAAAGGTCGAATATGATGCAGGAAGCGAATACAACAAAATCAACCCTAGATCTTCCTTATCATACTTAAACTCCAAAGTCTCTAAATTAGAGATGATTTCCTCAAATAAAGTTAGGCGATTCACTAAAGATGCACCCTCAGACATACTATGGGAATAAAGTCATTGTTTGAGATGCAACATACTAGTTAGGCTTGTCATCTTACTTAAGGATTCCAGTTTCAGCCACAACGTAGCAGCAACGGTCTTCTTCAAAACATCCTATATAATCTGATTGGAGTAAAGATGGGGGACCTAAGATAGAGTCTTTAAATCATTATGACATTTATCTTTATCTATCCATAATAACTGCATCTTATAACACCTTTATTAAGCATCAGCTGAATACATATGTGCAAGCACAACCCACATCTTGACCTTTCATAACGAAAATCTAGTGTTCCAGTCCAATAATGGAATATCATACTTAAGGGTTTCCATCATCTAGAAAACAATAGATCTGATACCAGTTTGTTATGTTCGGACTGAATATAGAGCACCATAAAACAAAGGAAAACAAGAAAAAGACACAAAGATTTGCGTTGAAACCCATGACGGGGAAAATGACAGTGAAAGGCGAAGGAATTCACTATAATGGAGAGGAGAAAAATAAGGAGATAAAAGTCTCAATTACATGTTAAGAACATCCAAAACAACCCACTAAATCGCACTTATATAATACGTGCATACAAATAAAATCCTGTGCCTAAAATCCTATAGGTTCGTACCATTTTATATGTTGTAAACCAATCCATATTACGACAAATATGAAACATACAAGCTGAATCAAGAATTCGATCCTCACAGGGTTTGGAGTTATCATCAGAAACTATGAGGAGGTCTACATGACTACTGTCATTTTCAAAAAACCTGGCTTCACCAAACTTCTCTTGTTGATTTCCTTTCAGGATTTCATCTTCCCATTTATTCTATTCTATAAATTATAACATTCATATTTGATATGGCCCTTCTTCTTGTAGTAATTATAGGTTTTGTTAATGTTTCTAGATTTTGACCTATTCCTTTTATCACCTCCATAGTTCCTCTCTTGAGTCTCTTCTCGAACAATGAGACTAACTCCTTGAGTCACCATCCCATTCACAAGATGCTTTATCTTCTTCTTAGAGAATAACACATCATAGACTTTATCTAGGGTTAGGGTATCATGACTATATAAAATTGTATCCCTAAAGGTTGAATATGAAGCAGGCAGCGAAACATAGCCAAATAAACCCCAGATCTTACTCATCGTACTTAACCTCCAGAGTCTCTAAATCAGAAATGATTTCCTTAAATAAAAACAGGTGATCCTCTAAGGTTGCACCCTTAGACATTCGATGGGAATAAAGTCGTTCTTTGAAATACAACTTACTAGTTAGGCTCTTTGTCATATATAACAATTCCAGTTTCAACCATAACGCAGTGACATTGGTCTCCTTTAAAACATCCTGTGGAATCTGATTTGATAAATGAAGGTGGATATGAGAGAGAAACTTTTGATCCTTACACTATTTATCCTCCTCTATCCATGATGAGGGCATCTTATCAAACCCTAATAGAGTATCATCCAAATCCATCTGCAAAAGCATAACCCACATCGTGGACTGCCATAAAGAAAATCTTATTTTGCCGTCCAATAGTAGAATACTATACTTCATGGTTGCCATCCCCGGGAAAATAATTGCTCTGATACCAGTTTATTATGTTCAAACAGAATAACCAATCCCACAAACCAAAAGAAAACATACAAATTTATGTGGAAACCCTTGACGGGAAAAATCACGGGTAGAGGTGGAGGAATTCACTATAATAGAGAGTACAATGAGGAGATGAAAGTATCAATGACTTATTAAAAAAATCCAAAACAACCCACTAAATGACACATATAATACATGCATACAAATAAATCCTAGGCGCAACAACATACAGGCACATACCGTTTCATATGTTGTAAATCAATCCCAATTGTCACACACTTAAAACGTGCAAGCTGAATCAAGAATCCAATCCTCACGGGGTTTGAAGTACCATCACAAAGAACCAAGAGTTCTCCATCGCTACTTGTCATGACCCAACTTCTCAAGTCATGATGGCGTCTACCATAACCTACCAGTAGGTAATCCAACCCACGGACTACTCAATACTATAAGAAAAAAATGCATAATATATGAAATAAATATCAATATATAGAAGAATTCTGAAACCTAGTGGTATTAGTACAAGAACTTCTAATATAAAAAGAGCACAAAAGTGAAATATCAAGAGAAATACAATTATACAACATGTCTCCAAATACAACTTAGAGACTAGTCAAATACATAAGAGAGAGAGATAAGTAAATGCTACGAATGTTAGGAGCTCACTCTAAGTCTCTAAACCAGGGCTGCTCCGCACGATCTATACATCAACAACAATAACCTGTATTATGATCTGCAGGCTGCAGAAGTGTAGTATGAGTACCAAACAAATGGTACTAAGTAGGCATCTGCCAACTGTGCTCCAAAGATAAAGTAGATATATATTGCATATAAATAAAATGTAAACTACACCCAAGAGTCTAGAAATCAGATGACAAGTCAACGAGAAAATAAGGAACAACTATCCTATTCATTTCCAAGAGTCTAACATAATAAAACTAAGGAAGTATAAGGGAAACTATCCTATTCTAGCTACAATCAATATACGTCAATGTTATACCGTATATCCTAGGTCAATATATGAATAAAGAGCAAAAGAACTAAATATATATATATATATATATAAAGTAATATACAAGGCAAAGACATGAATATAAAACATGAACAACGAAGGAAGGGATATACGATAGTATCATAGCTTCATATAGCTAGATATATATATAGGTATATATACATATAAACACGTGGTCATATTAAAGCATAACTTATATCATCATATTCTAATTTTGAGACCTGATTATATAAGAATTGGGATTTAAATAGTATCATACTCGGGGCTTCAAATCCACATGTCTAGACATGAAATAATCATGCATAATAATGCAATCATAAGATAGGAGAGACCGAAGACATACCTTAAATCCTGATAACGCATCAAAGACCAATCTGTCATAAGCTAGCCATAATAATAATCATAAAAATCATAACAACAATATTAGTAACAACGTGAATAATCAGCCACTCCGGATAACTAAATACCTAGTAAAGCCTAGGCGTACCTCCACTGCCCCAGGCTCAGAAGGTTCAATCAACATATAACAATACAAGGCATATTCTTAATCCATATCTATGCAACCATCCCATACCGGATGATAGACATAAGTGCATACTGGTGATAGCCAATGCATATGCAGATATGAATGCAAAGTACACAATCAATATCACAAATCATCATAACTATCCTCATCAAGACCATCAACATCATAATCAACCTCTGGCCTTGCTGGGTATCAACAAATCATCAATATATCCTTCGATCATTTTGGGTATCAATATCATCACAACAGTATCCTCCGGTGTAACTAGGTATCAATATAATTATAATAGTATCCGCCGGCCTTGCCGAGTATCAATATCATTAAAATAGTATCCTCTAACCTTTTCGGGTATCAATATCATCATAATAGTATCTTCCGGCCTTGCTGGGTATTAATATCATCACAATAGTATCCTCCGATATTACTGGGAATCATTATCTCATAATAGTATCCTCTGGCCTTATCGGATATCAATATCATCACAGTTACCATTACTGAATAAAATACCCTAAAATACTCATAAACATACACATATCACCAGATAATATCTACGTAGACAATACTTTCCTACTACTCATTATTAATTAAGCAACACTTAGTATAATAAAATCACTAGTTCACTAGTCATCCCATAACCTCTAGTTATTAGCCTAAACATTATTCTTCACATAATCCTTACTCACGGGATAGCAACTAACCACTATTTATTAATTATCCAACCTCTATCATCTAGTCAAGGTTCATCACTAGACCAAAACTGCCATTTATCCACCATTCATTATTATCAACTAATCATTTGGTATCTATTAATAATTACTACACAACACCTTACTACTTGTCACCTAACCATCTTTCATTAACTAACACCATTCATTAACTAACCATCGTTAACTATCTTGTTTCAACTAAGCAAGATTTATTAACTAATACATTAGATTGCTAGTAATCAAGTGCTATAGTCCTCTAATAGACAATAAGTTACCAAATAGCTTAAACGTCTATCAAGAAAATCAATCATAAGATAACATTAATGTTATAATCCCTTGGCCCATTAATTTATCCAAGATAATCACAACATCATGATCACGGCCTTAGGTCCATACACATATCTGGAACATATATCAATAATCATATTTGTAAGTCATAGCATATCTCATATCATTTCACATATATGAGACATAATATCAATAAGCATGTAATCATCTCTCACACAAGAGGTATCTTACATCTAGGAGGCATAATATAGATAGACATGTCATCATCTCTAACACAAGAGACATCTCGTATCTAATAGGAATAATATATGTAGACATGAAATCGCCTATAGGATATCTTCTATCAATAGGTTGTACATCATGAAAACAAGGAATATCAATTCTCTAGGCTAGTTTACATGTCCAAGAGGAATATCATCTCTATAGGTCCAACAATCATGACTAAGGAAATAGAAACTCTATAGGTCAATCATCAAGTCTAAGAGAAAACATCATTTTTATTGGCCAATCATCAAGTATAAGAGGAAATAGTGTCTCTATTAGCCAGTCATCATGTATAAGAGGAAATAGCATCTCTATAGGTCACATAACGTATCTAAGAGAAATATCATCTCTAAATGCCCAATATGACTTCCACAAAGAGTATCATAACCATAACCCAAAAGCAACATTTTAGGAACATAAATACAATTTACAAAGTTTCAAATTTACCTTATTCTATGGTTTAATAGTCTCATCTACGTCTAATATCCGCACTAAGTCCACATAACTTAACACAAGCTTAGGCCTAAATGGGCCGAACGATCCCACTTCTAATCCTCAATTTCCATTATTAGGCATACTATGCTCCAAACTAGGGTAAGGTATCTAGTTCATCTTTTAGAGGTCAAGTAAGCCATATTCAAGCATAAGATAGCAACTTCGACTAGAAACAAGGGTACTCAAGTCAACTCTATCCAACTTACAATTTCAAGACAACCACACTAGCGCAGTATGGGTAAATAGACAAACAATGCTTCAAAAGCTAAAACCATATTCCAAACCTAGCATTATATCATATCCATGCTATAACTAATCTAAACTAAAGTGTGAAGGAAATATGATAAAAAAGGGTAATAAATATGCCATCTTACCAGTTAAAAACCCTCATCTAATCCCTAAACGTCAATATATCAACAACTAGTTATCTTGCTCATAATCAAGCCTAACATCCATAGTCGCACGCAACATATATCACATATCATCTATGAAGAAAATTAGATAGAATCCTACGTCAAGACCAAACCATAGAATGTCACTTCATGCCCCACATGCTCATCTTCACTTTATAATCCTCAAAATCCCATCACACTATCAAATCCATAATCTACTAATCAATAAAAGCCAAATGATACGTAAATTGCAATATTATGCTTCGGGTCCAAAAATGACAACAAAATCCCAAATGGGTCCCACATATGGAAAAAAAGTTTTCGAGACCAACCCAATGTTCACACATGAATAAGGAATCATAACCCTCAAAGAATGGGTGAAAACTAAAATACTTTGGGATAAAATCAAGCCCTAAGATATATTGGAGTTTTGGGCACAAACTAAGAAATTCAAGCATGAATTCATGAAATTTGTACATTAATATTGAAGATAATCGCGATACAAGATGATAATTAAGTTCCCAAGTTACCTCGCATGACCAATTTTGAGTTATTACACTCATTTTGGGGTTTCTAGGCCTAAATGGTGAATGGGAAATGCCCTAAATGTATCTTAGGGACTTTATATAGCCCTTACAGGTACTCAAATGTCACTGTTGCAGTCCTACGGGCCGTGATCTCACATTCTTGTCTGGGATCGCGGTTACACCAGATGACAGTAAACTGAAAAATAAGTTTTTGACCCTAGAAACTCATCTGAAATCCCAAGAACACGATCCAATAAGGAATTTTGATTTTAAACAACATATCAAATCCGTTGGAATAAGAAAAACTTTCATCGGAGATCGTCTAGGAAAAAAGTGGGGCCCACACCTATAGTTTCATCACTTTTCATAAAATTCACTCAATTGCCCAAAATAAGTATGGGAATCTTGGGACCTGAACCAAGGGCCTCCTTGGCCTAAAATCAACATTTTGGTTGTGATGGCAAAGTCGAATTTAAATTTGAGGTCATTTTAACTAAATGTAGAGCCCACACCTATTCTTTCCTATTTTCAACTTTTCAACCCATATATCAAAATGATCTCAAGTGCATTAGGATCAAAATCAACGGTCTACCTAGAGTAAAATTGATATTTCAGATCTATTGGTGCAATTGAAATTTACATCCAAGATTGTTTCATGGAAGTTTTTGCTCGATGCCTATTTGGAACCAGCAAAGACTTCAAACTAGGGATTTGGCTCTAAAAACCAAACAAACTGCCCAGTAACCAACCGTCAATCCCCGTAAGTCATAAATGACTTGGTGAATCTATGGCGATCCTCAAACGTTGAAGATAAGCATAAATATGGAAAGTGACCTAAAGGGTCATTACAATATCCACTACTAAAAGGACTTTCACCCCCAAAAGTCATCAGACAGAAAGAATCTCAAAAGCTCAAAAGGATGAGGTATTGGGGTCGTATGCTCCAAGCATGAATTCCCTAATAACCTCAATAGAGAGAAAAACACTTGGAATGGATTTCTCCATAGGTATCCCTTTTTCAATCAACACTCTCTTTCTATTTCAAAAATAGCTAACTCAACTGCTAATTGGCCTCCAACTGAACAAAAAAGGTTGATGCACGCATATCTAAATCACATCACGCTGATACCATATCTATATCTATATAAATCAACAAAGTCTTATGCAAGCCAAAAGCAAACCAAGACATGAATCATAAAATTGACTCTAAATCGAAAAATAGCCTTCCTTTAAATTTTATCACCTACTATCTACTCTAATCCAGGAGAAAAATCACTTGAGTCTTATGTACACAGTCTCATCATGGAGAACTCAAAGAATTGAAGTTGATCCACTGAAAAGTCCATAAGAAGAATAGGATAATAAGCTCATAAGGCTCTATCTGGGCATACAAATAGAGATAATCACGGAATGCAATCCATGTCAACGCTCTAACTAGTCCGGATGAAAATAAAACTAAAATCTTGAAATCTAAGATATAACTACTCATAACTTAATATTCCACTCTAGGATGTCCCATCCACCAAGAATGAAGACATACTAAATTTGACTCGAGAATATTACTCCCGTTGAGTAAATCATCTAAAATTCCTAAAGAAAGCTGAAACTCGATGTCAAAATTAAAATAGCCAATATGAGGCCTATAGGCTATTATCTAAACATTAATCAACTATAATCTAGTCTTAGTCTAGAAAACCGAATAGGCAACCACGGAGTAGGCTCAACCAGCCTATAAATTAAATCTGAACTGAAACAAGTCCAAAACGAAGGCTGCATAGCAGCTCTACAACACCAAGCTAAAACCTCAACACCAAGGATGAACTGCTCAATCTCAAATATCTAAATCAATACTAAAAATGGGTAGGTATTAATGCTCCAAATCTATCATACTTCTAAATCACCATTCCAATGAGTGAAAATCCAATAATGGGCCAATAAGGCTATATAAATGTCAACTATCTCAAATCAACTCTAGCATCCTGATCTGACATATCTGAGATAAATCATACCAAGCCACAGTCGAGGCATATCTAGAGAGAAAAATCACCATAGGGATAACTACTGGCTGAACACACAAGTAACTAAGCCTATATCAGCTGGAGGGAATGAAAAATAGCCACAAAATAGGATTCATGCAAAAGGAAATATCACTGGCTAAAACTGCATATAACCCACTCCATATCCGTTGAAGGGCATGACCTATCCAAACATACGCAAATTATGAAGTCAAAAACTATAGCAACTCAGAGAAATGCAATTTAAGCTGGGAACTAACCAATGCAATACTCTATCTGAGGAAAGAAATATCCATAGGCTTATACAAACAAGGAAAATCACTACAACAAGACTGACTAGGATGAACAAATGCTGAAATAGGGATTTCCTGAATCCACCCAAGGACAACATCATCAAAGAAGAAATATCAATCTTAAAACCAAAGCTAGAGTCGAGACTACCACTAGGGAACAACCAACTTGAGATAAAGAGTTTCTAATTTACCAACTTAAGAAATAGTCATAGGAAAGACACCTGCCTTAAATTCTCTAACACCACTCAAGGCAAAACAATATCAAAACAACAAAAGAGTATCTAATCTCAACACTAACAAAAAGGCAAACTATCCCAAGGGTACAAACTAAACATACCTATGAGATAAATCCACAACATCTCAACATCAATATCAAAATCGCTATCGGCTATTGAAATAGCCACAAATGAATAACAAACCACAAATTGGTCTATCTTACAATTAGGTTATACTGGAAGGGATAGCCAATGAAAAATCCTTCACAACCCCAGAGTCAAGTCTACGGAATTCAAACTCAAACACAAGTAACATAACTAAATTGCTGACTCAAAATCCACAAAAACCATGAAAGGTTACTTACCTTCGATACCTTAACACATCCACAAAATCAATATAATATAGCTAACCAAGAGGGAACACAGTCAACCTCAGCGCACTAGGGGAAAGAAATCATCAAATCGAGCTATATCTACTCAAGCCACCAAATAATATCAAAAGAAAATGAAAGTCTAACTAGATAACACTAGTTTGTACAACTACCTAGCAAAAATCAAATTCATCATGTAAAAACATTTAGTAATAACATCAAGTAATATCAATAACATCACATAGTGTTATCAACAACAACAATAATATCAATATCAACATACTGAACAGGCGATACCAAAATAAATATCAATATGATATACCCCTCAATGTCCACAATAAGGCTAATATGATAAGATAAATGGGACTCAAACCTAAAGCCACACCTATAGAGGGAAAACATCAATATAGATCTACTCCATCCACTACTAAAAGAAATAAACCATAGTGTAGTAACATAATCATGAATTCAATAATAAGGCATACGATGACCGATATAAATTCATCAAGGCATATAATAATTAATCGGTATGAAAACCCCTATACACATAATAAGAGATAAATACATTAAATTAAGTTATCCCAATCATGGTGACATTTGCAGTCAGATGCTTGATGGGCAAACAAAAATAAATTTTAACGGGTCCAACTCGAACTGACCAACTAAATCATCAACTTAGGCTTCAAGCGCACTATCTCTAACTGAAGATTCCACAACATCGTGATCTGGTCTAAAGAAGTTGGATGACTGGAATCTCATGTCAGGGACACTTTCTAGACTATTAGTGGGTCTTTCTACAATCGTAGCAATTCCTAAAGAATAAATATAGAGAGAATACAAATTGAGCCCAAATGGCTAGCCAGCTAATGCTAAGAGAAATTTGAAAAATATATGTCTGAACTTCAAAAATCACAGCCTGTCTTAAGAACTCTAGGTTGCGGGGTATATAGGTTAATGCTAGCTAATCACTTATCTCATACTAGGGGCATTCTCTAAACCTATGTCTTATCATAACACAACCAAACCAAGATCCTAGAATACTTTGATATACTACCCCTCATAATCATGACTGGTCACCATGGCCCGAAGAACCATACCATAATTTGTAAGACTGATGGGGACTTTTCCCAAATCATTTTTAGTTGTCACTAAGGATCTTCTATATCCATCTCTGGCCCATTAGTTTGATGCAGTGCTGAAATTCTTGAAATGTATGTTGGAGTCGTATTTGAATCTATCAACAATATCGCATCATCTTTCGATTACAAAATGGAGAAAAAAAATGTGTTTAGGGTTCATAGAAATATGGGCACACGATAAGAAGTCATGAAGTGAATTTTTTAAATATCACTGTAGCCTCCCGATGATAAGTTATTGACTTCTCCGTACTGATCCATAGGACTCTACTAACACTTAGCTCTTGAACTAATACAATAATGAAACCTAGGCTCTGATACCAATTTGTCATGACCCAACTTCTCGGGTCATGATGGAGCCTAACATAACCTACTAGTAGGCAAGCCATCCCGTAGTCAAGAATGACTAGTAACAGACTACTAAATAATATAAGGAAAAGAATTTAGAATATATGAAATAAAGATCAATATATAAAATAATCCCAAAACCTAGTGTTATCAGTACAAGATTTTCGAATATAAAAAGAGTACAAAAGTGCAATATCAAGAGAAATACAATCATACAACTTATCTCTTAACACAACTTAGATACTAGTCTAATACATAAGAGAGAGATAAGTAATGCTATGAATATCATGAGCTCACTCTAAGTCTTAGAACTAGGGCTGCTCTGCACGATGCATCCATCAATGGTGATAACCCATACTATAAACTGCAGGCTACAGAAGTGTAGTATGAGTACCAAATGAATAGTAATTAATAGGCTACTGCCAACTGAGCTCTAAATATAAATGCAGATATTTATAGTCTATAAAAAAAGTTGAAACTATACCTAAGAGTCCAGAAATCATATGACAAGTCAATGAGAAAATAAGGAACAACTATCCTATTCATGTCCAAGAGTCTAACATAATAAACTAAGGAATTATCAGGGTGAACTATCCTATTCTTGTTGCATTCAACTTTGTCAATGCTATAGCATATATCCCAGGTTAATATATTATTAAAGAGAAATATATATATATATATATATATACTAATATACATAGAGAAGAAATGACTCTATAATATGAACAATGAAGGAAGGCATATATGGTAGTATCAGAGATTCATATAACTAGATATATATATATATAGGTATATATATATATATAAACACTACGTCATCTCAAAGCATAACCTATATTATCATATTCTTATTTTGAGACCTCATTATAATAGAATTGGGATTTAAATGCTATCATACTCGTGGTTTCTAATCCACATGTCTATACATGAAATAATCATGCATGATAATACAATCATAAGCTAAGAGAGGTTGAAGACATACCTCAAATCCTGATAGAGTATCAAAGATAAATCTATCATAAGCTATCCATAATGACGATCATAAGAATGATCATAACAATATCAATAACAACGTGAATAACCAACTACTCCAAACAACTAATACTAATTACCTAGCTGAGCTTATGTGTACTCCCAATGCCTCAGGCATGGAAGGTCCAATTAACATACAATATTACAATGCATATTCTTTACCTATATCTATGCAACTATCCTATACCAGCTGATAGACACAGGTGCTTAATGGTGATAGGTAATGCACATGCAAGAATAAATACAACGTACCCAATCCATATCATAAATCATCATAAGTGTTCTCATCGAGACCATCATCCTTGTAATCAACCTCTAGCCTTGTCGGGTATTAACATATCATTAATATATTCTTTGATTATGCCGGGCATAAACATCATCACAATAGTATTCTCCAGTCTTATCGGGTATTAATATCATCATAATAGTATCCTCCTGCCATGTCGGGTATCAATATCATCACAATAGTATCCTTAAGCCTTGTTGTGTATCAATATAATCATAATAGTATCTTGCAATCTTGCTGGGTATCAATATCATCACAATAGTGTCCTCCAATCTTATCGGGTATCAATATCATCATAATAGTATCGTTCGACCTTGTCGGGTATCAACATCGTCACAATTACTAATACTGAATAAGATACACTAAAATATGCATAATGATATGTATATTACCAAAAAATATCTATCTAGTCAATATTTCCTAACTACTCTCTATTAGTTAACCAATACTTATTATAGTAGAATCACTAGTTCACTAGTCATCACATAACTTCTATTTATTATCCTAAATATTATCCTTCACATAATCCTTACTCATGGAATAGCAACTAACTACTATTTATTAATTAGCAAACATTTATCATCTAGTTAAGGTTCAACACTATACCAAAACCTCCATTTATCCACCATTCATTATTATCAACTAATCATCTCATATCTATCAATAATTACTTGAAAACACCATACTACATGTCACCTAACCATCTTTTATTAACTGACACCATTCATTAGCTAACCATCATTTTCTACCATGTTTCAACTAAGCAAGATTCATTAACTAATACATTAGATTCCTAGTCATCAGGTGCTATGTCTCTTAATAGACAAATATTTACCACATAGATTAAGAGTCTAACAAGAAGAGCAGTCATAATATCATATTTATGTTATAATCATATTATTTATAATGGTAAATATTCATGAACGTATCAAATCTCTATATGCCTTCACCAGTGTTCAAATAGTGGAATAATAAGCATCATACCAATTTTTTCTCCATCCCATACTGAAGAGATATGTATACAAACATATCCATATTCATATTTATAAATTGTAATCATATTATTTATAATGATAAACAGTTCTCATCTATCCAATCAATATCATAAGACGTCCCTTGGCTCATTAATTTATCCAAAATAATCACAATATTATAATCACGGCCTTAGGCCCATACACATATTTAGGATTCATATCAATAATCATATTTTAAAGTTGTAGCATATCTCTAATCATATCAAATATATGAGGCATCTCACATATAGGAGGCATAATATCAATAAGCATGTAATCATCTCTCACATAAGAGGCATCTCATATCTAGGAGGCATAATATAGATAGATATGTAATCATCTGTCAAATAAGAGGCATCTCATATATAGGAGGAAAAGATATAGACATGTAATTGTCTATAGGATATCTTATATCAATATTTCATACATTATGACTACGAGAAATATCACTTCTCTAGGACAATTTACATATCTAAGAGGAACATCATCTTTATAGGTCCAACAATCATGACTAAAGGAAATAGCAACTCTATAGGGCAATCATCAAGTCTAAAAGGAAATAGCATCTTTATAGGCCAATCATCAAGTCTAAGAGGAAGTAGTCTCTATAGGCCAATCATTAAGCCTAAGAGGAAATAGCTTTTCTATAGGCTACATAATATATTAAGGAGAAATATCATCTCTAATTGCCCAATATCATTTCCACAAGGAGTATCATAACCATAACTCAAATGACATAATTGAGGAACATCAATACAAGTTACATAGTCACAAAGTAACCTTATTCTAAGGTATACTAGCCTCATCTATTTCTAATAGCTGCATGAAGTCCACATGACTTACCAAAATCTTAGGCCTAAATGGGTCGAACAATTTAACTTATAATCCATAATTTCCATAATTAGTCATACTATGCCCCAAACTAGGCTAAGGTATCTAGTTCATCTTCTATATGTCAAGTAATCCATATTAAAACCTAAGATATCATCTTTGACAAGAAACAAGGGTACTTAAGTCAACTTTACCCAACTTATGATTTCAATACCACCACGCTAGCCTAATAAGTCAAAATACAAAAATCATGCATCAAAAGCTAAACAACATTCCAAACATAGCATTATATCATATCCATGCTATAACTAATCTAAACAAAAGAGGGAAGGTAATAGAATAAAAAAGGTTATAAGCATGTCATCTAACGGATTCAAAACCCTCATTTAATCCCCAAATATCAATATATTAAGGTCAAGTTATCCTACTTATAATCAAGCTTAACAATCCATATTCACATTCAACATATATCACACATTATCTATTAAGAAAAGGAGACTAAAGCCTACCTCAAGGACAAACTGTAAAACCTCATTTCATCCACGATATGCTTATCTTCACTTTACAATCCTCAAAATGCCATCACAGTATCAAAATAATAATCTACTCATCAATATGAATCTAATGATACCCATATTGCACTATTGTGCTACGGGTCCAATAATGACACCAAAACACCAAATGGATCCCATATATGGAAAATGAGTTTTCGAGACCAACCTAATATTCACACAAGAATAAGGAATCATAACCCTCAAAGAATGGGTGAAAACTAAGCATACTTTGGGCTAAAATCAAGCCCTAAGCTAAATTGGGGTGTTGGGTCCAAGCTACGAAATTAAATCAAAATTTCAAGAAATTATTACATTAATATTAAAGATAATCATGTTACAAGATGATAATTAAGCTCCCATGTCACCCCTCATGACCAATTTTGAGTTATTACACTAATTTTGGGGTTTCGAGGTCTAAATGGTGAAGGGGAAATGCCCCAAACACATCTTGGGGCCTTTATATACCTAGTATAGGTACTCAAATATCACAATTGCGGTCCTAGGGGCCGTGATTATGCTATAGGTGAATGCACATTCCTGGCCACCATCGCGGTTGCACCAGATGACAACAAACTAAAAAATAAGTTTTTAACCCTCGGGACACATTCAGAATATAAATTACATGATCCAATAGTGAATTTTGAGTGTAAACAACCTTTCCAATCCAAACGAATTATCAAAACTTTCATCAAAGACCGTTTAGGTAAAAAGTATGGAACACACCTATATTCTCACCACTTTTCATAAAAACCACTCAATAGCACAAAATAAGTATGAGAGCCTTAGGACCTTAATCAAGGGTATTCATAACATAAAATTGATATTCTAGACATAATGGAAATATTGGATTTTTAATCTGAGGTAGTTTGAACTAAATATAGGTCCTACGCTTATTCATTCTAATTTTCAACTTTCCGACCAATATGTCGAAATGATCTCGGGGTGCTTTGGATATTTTCAACTTTCCGACCAATATGTCAAAGGTCTAACTTGACTAAATTTGATATTTTGGATCTATTGGTGCAGTTAAAATTTGCATCTGATATCGCGGTCTTTGAAAGTCATAAATGACTTAAGGTAGCTATAGAGATGTTCAAATGGTGAATATAAGCATAAATAAGGAAAATTACATAAAAGTTCATTACATTATGGATATTTTCAACAAAACTGGCCTCATGGGACTTTTCTGGTAGTTTTCCTTTCTAGTTTTTCGCTTCCCTTTTATTTCTACTATGTATCTTATAACACTAATATTTGATATTGAAAACCCCTAGAATGTGACCTTGCAAAATTTTTGGTTGAATGGCAATGATCATTATATGTGTGTTGTGTTGTTTCCAACTTGTTTAAGGACATCATAGGCACATATTGAAGTGTTAATTTGTATTTATACTCATATATCCTTGTGGGAAAGAATTGAAACACATAGAATTGAACCCATGAATAAGACAACAACCTCTTTGATGTCTCCAAAGTGGATACGGCTAGGTTTACTTGATTCGTACCCTAGGTCATGACTCGTACCAACCATGACCACCCCTTTTGTATCCTAGACAGTATGCTAGGTTAATGTAATGTCCTATATATGAAAAGGTCATCCCTTGGTAGCAAACATGCTTATGAGTCATATACTATTCAACCGTATAGAGTAAAGTCTCAAACCTAGAGTTGACTATTTTGGTCACTACTTGATCTCATGATTGGAGGGTGAGTCGTGTCCTTGGTTATGATTCAAAGGTCCCTTTTTGTACCCAAAATAGTGTGGTTGACCTAGGGGAAGCTTGGGTATGACTTAGGGTACCATACGTACCCTAGGTTACGATTGCCAAGTGAACCATAAAGGGGAGTCATACTCCTGCACGTGTGAGTTTTCTAGATTTTAACCAAGGATATTTTCATCATTTCCCAAGCCAAAAACCTTAATTCTGTAATGCTCCGATTTTCTAAATCAAAATTCTACACGGTGCTCATGACCCCGAAGGACAACAAGCTAACCCATGACTGAGAGTTGTACCTATAAATAGCATAATATCTCATAAAATATGTAGAAACATGAGCTGTAAGGCCATAAGGTTAAATACTAATACATATTTGAAAAATATGGTATAAAAATACCAAAAAGAAACATGAATACTGAAGTTTGAACATATAATCTGATATCTAGTCTAAAAGCCTCTAACTGAACTGAATAAGGAGTTGATGAGACATGTCCCCAACTAACTCCAACTACTGAAATAAACTAAAAATTGAAATAGAAATGAAATAATCATATCCTCGAAGGATGAGGACTCACATCTAACTTTGACTGCTGATCCTGGAATCTACTGCTGATTTGGAGCTCATGCCTCTGAACCTATGGTGTAACATAAGGGAAAGCACCATAGCGCAAATACATTAGTACATATGAATATAATGAGTATACGTGTGAGGTAGGCTAAATGCAAAGGGTTATATGTTTGAAAAATACTGACTGATATGAACGTGAGAGTACATACATGCATAACTTACCATAACTGAACTCATGGAGATACTGACTACTGATTCTGAATACTGAAAAAATGAGTGTACTGCTAATGAGATTCTGAAAGATTGAGTTTACTGATATTGATATGTAAATCACTAATAAGTGATAGATCTGATATTGTATTACTCAATACTGGGAGACTGATACTATATTATTGATAAAGGAATGATTATTTCAGACAGTTTGAATTATGAACCGAACTAAGCTGAACTAAATAACTGAACTGAACTGATTAGCTGAACTGATACTGATTAACTGGACTGATAATAGTGGTATGGTTTAGCAGAGTTAAACTAAGGTTACTAGATCCCAATGACTGACAGAATGTACTCAGTTCGGAGGATTGGTTGAGAGTACTGAAGTTACTAAGATTGACTATTAATATTGAGGTTTTTGAGGTTACTGAGCACTGAGATTACTGAGATTACTGGACTACTGAAATTACTGTGATTTCTGAGTTGTCCTGAGTCACATGCCTGACTGAATTCTATAGATCATGGCTTGACTGAGAATATCATGAAAATATGACATGGCTCTAGGCACACAGCTATATTTTTTGGGTACAAGTACCCCCAGTACTCGATGGAAGGAAACTGACGCAACTTGAATTTCTTCAGTACACGACCATCAATAAAAATACATAATACATGAGTGGGGGGATTTCATGAAGTACATGGTCATCATAATATCTATCATGAATAGGAATGTTTATAATCAAGTCATAAATCTCATATTCTAATATCATGGGCATTCCGACAACATATACTATTCGTAGCAATCGCTTGGAAACCATTCTAGCATAAGTGAACGACAACATGTAATATTTAGTTCATATTGTAATGATTTAGGTATATTATACTTCATGTATTCATTTAACATCTCAAACATGGTAGGAAAAGGATGGATATAATTCACATACATAATTCATATCTTCATCATCATACATGCTTCATGCCACTACCATAAGGATACATAATTAGTATGGAAATTCATATTGAAGTGTATAGCTAACATGGACTTGTCATGTGAATATCATGGAATCATGTAAATAGGAATATCTAACATCCTAGGCATTTTATCAAACACCTTACATGCATTCTTTAAGGAATAGGTGGATTTTATACTTGCATTGTATAAATCCATCTAAAGATTATGTTTTTCAACTAACAACATAACTTTCATGAGATATATAGTTACGATACTATTATATAGCAAAACAAACAACCATCAACATGGGGATGATCATATCACCACAATCAACCAACCTTTTGGTATTTTAAAGATTGATTCTTGAACTCCACGAACGAAAGGAATTTGTGGATGAACACTACGCATACCTTGGAAGGGAGGTTCTTGATGATTGACAGAGGAATTTCCTTGAAATTGGACCTTCAAGGTTAATTATGTAACCCTAGTTGTTTTTCTCTTTTAGTGCTCTTAGATGATGAGCTTTGAGATGTTAATAGGGTTGTAATGTGTTTAGAAGCTATATATTTTATAGGGTTAAGTTTAGGGACATGCAAGGAGCGTTAAAAGACTTAATTACCCTTCAAATAACTCAAAACGAAATGTTTTTGGCACCTGGAACTGACTTAGGTGGCACCCAAGTGATTTCCTGAGCGAGGTTGGGCGGCGCCTAACCAATCGCTTATGTTTGGGTTGGGCGGCGCCTAACCATTCACCTATCCTTACTGTCTTTCATGAAAAATGGCATAACTTTTTGCTCGGGTATTGGATAAAGGCAAAATTGGTATCGTTGGAAATCTAATTCAATTCTCTAAAGTTTGGGGGGTTTAGATCAGCAAAAATACCATAATAACATCGAGTTATACTAATTCGAAGATGACACTTGCAAAATCAAACACTAAAACTTGATGGATTCAAAAACTCTTAGCTTGTATAACCTTAAGTGACTCATATGAATAGGCTTAATGTATAATAATCCATCTTATTGCTAGGATACTCATTGTAAGTCATTCACTAAAATGCTACTCACAGGATAGGAGGTTTCATACGTAGGAAAAATGGTTCGTCTCCTAGCTTAGAAACATACGGGGTATTACAATATCTCGTCCTTGGGAACATTCATCCTCGAATGGAAATTAACTAAAGTGGGAGAGATGATAAGATGAAGTACGTACAAGATGTACACTACTGGAACATGGGTTCATGACTGAAAGCTGAGCACAACATACTGAATATGCATATCTGATGCATGGAAAGCTGATTCATGAATATAAGACTAAGGATTCTAATAAAGTAAGTCTTCTCAAAATGAGAATGCATATCTGATGCACAACTAAAAGGATGAATCCATGCATATCTAATCCATGATTATATGACTGACATAATATGTGAATACATGATTGAAAGTACTAATGAGCTGATCACACATATCTGATGCGTGAATTTATGACTAAACTTACTCATGAACATGTAATGGTAAAGGTATCAAGTTTGAACTGAAAATTGAGCATCGAACTAAATACCAAGTTTAGCACTGAAATATGAATATGAGAACGACTAAGTTTAAGGAAAACTGTTACCTTGAACTGATAATACTGATAAGTTTGAGATTAATTACAACATATGCATGATCGGAAACATGAGAAAATAACTAAGTCTGGGACGTGGTAGATATACTGAATATCATGATCTGAACTGAATCTTGAAAACATGGCATACGACTGAAGTTGGAGCTTGAGGGTTATCTAATAAGTACCCCTTCTCCAAATTGGATTCATCAAAAGAAAAGAGAGCAGTATTTTTATGTCATGAAAGTTTCAGAGTATGATGTATCTGCCTCTTGGGAAACTATGTCCCTCAAATAATACTGACTTGGATGAGCTACTGAGGGAAATTGAGGCGATGTTCAAAACACCTAGGAACTGAGTCATGACTGAATAACTAGGATCTGAAACTAAGACATGATACATGAAATAAGCTTACACGAGTGGATAAATAGACTAACTTATCTGATTAACTAAATAAATGATATCTGAATACTAGATCTGGAAAGCTAAAATGTACTTAGTCTGAATAGCTGGGCTGGAATTTTTGAGTTTTATGAATAGAAGATAAGGACTAACTGAGTAGAATGAGGTATCTGAGCATGGATTCATAAATTCTATATTATTTTTGAATGCAAGACTAAGCGTACAACATGGCTCTGAGGTATTCTATAAACTATGGTATTGAAAAACTGATAACTGAGTGTTGACAACCTGAATGCTATGGTCAAGCATATCTGGAACTAAACTAAGTTTCAAATCTAGTTACTGAACTGAAGAACACATTATAACTAAGCCTATAGCTAGTACTGAAGTACTGAATTCAAGGACTGAACATTGATCCCTGAGTGCTGGATACTGAAACTATAAGTAAGTTGGCAACTGAGTTTTTGATGGCTACATGCTGGAGACTGACATAAGTCAAGGATCTAAATGTGCACTTACACTTTGTACTTTCCCAACTTCTAAATACGACCCCTTGCTAAATGTTTACTTGCACATTTATCATAACATTTAAGCCTATCTTCACAACTATACCCTCGTGCAAAGTAAGCATGCAACAATCTTCTCTTATCTAAACAACTACTCATCACAACACTGTTCCATAAGGAGAGCAAACTAGAGGAGTAAATCAGAAGGACCTGAAACATGAATAGATACAAACTAAACTTGACACATGACTAAAACTTAAGGAATAAAATATCAATAGTTTGGATTTACCAATAAGGTCTAAACTGGGGATATAAATGATATAGTCTAAATGTATCTGATCTGTAGGGGCATAGCATGAGTCATGAAAGCTAAGTATACTAGAAAGAATGATATGCGTACATGATTCATGAGCTACATGAACTAAGTCTAGAGTTTTCTGTACTCGTGGGACATGATTCGAATACTGAGGAAGATGGAACTGAACCCCTTATACTGGAAACTGAAGGCGCACATAATCCCATGGAAAGTATGTGAAAGTAGATTATTCTCATGGATCATGACTCGTACTGTGGAGTAAAACGGACTCCTTATGCTGGAAATTGAATTCATATATGATTATAGTTCGTGACAATAGAGTTGGCATGCAATGCCTGAGTTGGTTTCGTGACAGATAAAGTGAAAAACTCTGCACTGAGATGAGAATGGGTCTGAAATTGTCTTTCCTTACTTATTTCTATATTTACTGGCTCTACTACTAAAATCTGAGGGCCAGGCTTAGTTACTCGATCTACCATCACATACCTACATTATATTCAACACCTGTCTGTATTACTAAACACATCATCTGCATCTGTCTCCTCATATACTACTAATATCAAATTTACACCTTCATACTTAATTTTGAGTCAATAAACTTAAGTGTTTAGCCCGTACTGTTCAAGCCTACTGATCTAATCCCCATGAATACATAATCTGATCAAATAGAATAATACTATCCCAACTCTACTACTGCTAAAATTTTGGGTTCAAGAATTAGTTCTCATGATCATGGATAAAATCTTTACGACCTTGGAACAATAATGAACTGATGAGATACTATTTGAGTCTATTGCTAATCTCATAATTGACCGTAGGGACTGTCTGAGAAAGCCCTGTCTTTAGGACTTTGAAATTCACTGTTTCTATTACCATAAAAGTAAGGTAAAGTAAACATGAGGGGTGCATGATATGAATCTACATAGTTTCCTTAAATAAATTTGCTATAGCACGATCTTGAGACATAAAAAAAGGGAAACTGTTCCTAAAACATCTCATAGCCTCTTACACATAAGTGTGGTGCACAACACGCCCATATACTAGACTCTACTTGATGCAGCTTTCAGACTTCCTAGGACACTGTTGAGCCTTAGGCTCTGATACCAAGTTTGTAACTCCCCAATTTTTTGAACCAAAATGCTACACGTTGATCATGACCCCGAAGGACCACAAGATAACCCATGACTAATATCTGCACCTGTAAACTACATAATATCTCATAAAATATACGGAACATAAACTGTAAGGCCATAAGGTTCAATTATAATACATATTTGAAAAATATGGTATAACAATACCAAAAAGAAACATAAATACTGAAGTCGGAACGTCTAATCTGAGATCTAGTCTGAAAGCCTCTAACTGAACCGAATAAGGATTTGATGGGACATGTCCTCAACTAACTCCAACTACTGAAATAAACTGAAAACTGAAAACTGAAATATAAATGAAATCATCATGTCCTCGAAGGATGAGGACTCACATCTAAATCTGACTGCTGATCTTGGAATCTACTACTGATTTGGAGCTCATGCCTCAGAACCTATGGTGTATCATAAGAGAAAGCACCATAGCGCAAATGCGTCAGTACATTTGAATAAACTGAGTATACGCGTAAGGTAGGCTAAATGCAAAGGGTTATATGCATGAACAATATTGATGGATATGAACGTGAGAGTACATACATACATACGTAACTATAATGGAACTCGTAGAGATACTGACTACTGAACTGAATACTAACAACATGAGTGTACTCATAATGAGATTTTGAAAGACTGAGTTTACTGATATTGATATGTAAATCACTAATAAGTGATGGATCTGATACTGTACTACTGAATATTAGGAGACTGATACTATATTACTAATAAAGGAATGATTGTTTCTGACAGTTCAAATTATGAAGAACTGGTCTAATTGACTGTATCTGACAGTCCTGAAGCTAAGTACTGATAGCATGAGTTCTAATAACTTTTGTGATTGATATCATAAGTGGCTATATCTCACAATCCAAAAATCTGAAGGAAACGGTCTGAGTTCCATTTTATTTCTGAGTTGACTGTATTTGACAGTCCTAATATATAGAAATCTTAAGAACTATCTAAGTTCTTTATTGAGACTGGTAGCTATAGCTGATAGTCCTGAAATCTATAACTGAAACTGTGGGAAGTAGTAATCTAACCGACATGCCCCAAATACACTATAATAGCTAAGTTGGGTCCAATCTCTGCCTCGACTGGAGGGGTGTCAATACCGCACCACTAGTAAGGACAGCTGTGAGAATCCTACACTGGCAGGTACTCAATGAGAAGGGCAAGAACCCTAAACTGACTGGTTAAGACAAATCATCAACCCTAGTAGGACGGGTTAAGATGTCTCAACCTACGCTGGCTACGTAGTTCTGGAACACAAGGATGACTGCTAAGAATCAAACCCTAAACTAGTAGGTGAGTTCCCATCCTTGGGTTCACTCGGTGCTACCTTCTACTCCCATCTAAAGGACACTGAACGGAATAAATAAGCTGAACTGAATAACTGAACTGAATTGATTATCTAAACTGATACTGATTAATAGGACTGATACTAGTGGTATTGTTTAGCAAAACTAAACTAAGTTTACTGGATTCCAATGACTGACGGAATATACTGAGTTTTGAGGACTGGTTGAGAGTACTGAAGTTACTGAGATTGACTGCGAATACTAAGGTTGCTAAGGTTACGGAGCACTGAGGTTACTGAGGTTACTGGACTACTGAGAATATTGAGATTTCTGAGTTTTCTTGAGTCACATGACTGACTGAATTCTATAGATCATGGCTTAACTTAGAGTATCATAAAAACATGACATGGCTTGAGGCACATAACTATATTTTTTGGGTACAAGTACCCCCTAGACTTGATGGAAGAAAACTGACACAACTTGAATTTCTTGAGTACACGACCATCAATAAAACTCCATAGTACATGAGTGGGGGGATTTCATGAAGTACATGGTCATCATAATATCTATCATGAAAAGGAATGCTTATAATCAAGTAATAAATCTCATATTCTAATATTATGGGTTTTCCAAAAACATATGCTACTCATAGCAATTGCATGGAAACCATTCAAGCATAAGGGAACGGCAACATGTAACATTTAATTCATATTGTAATGATTTGGGGATATTATACTTCATGTATTTATTCAACATCTCAAACATTGTAGGAAAAGCATGGATATAATTCGCATACATAATTCATATCTTCATCATCATACATGCTTCATGCCACTACCATAAGGATACATAATTAGCATGGAAATTCATATTGAAGTGTATAGCTAACATGAAATTGTCATGTGAATATCATGGAATCGTGTAAATAGGAATTTCTAGCATCCTAGGTATTTTATCAAACACCTTGCATGCATTCTTTAAGGCATTGGTGTATTTTATACTTGCATTATATCAATTCATCTAAAGATTATATTTTTCAACTAACAACATAACTTTCATGAGATATACCATCACAGTACTATTATATAGCAAAACAAACAAGCATCAACATCGGTATAATCATATCACCACAATCAACCAAGCTTTTGTATTTTAAAGATTGATTCTTGAACTCCACATACGAAAGAAATCCATGGATGAACACTACGCATACCTTGGAAGGGAGGTTCTTGATGATTGACAAAGGAATTTCCTTGAAATTGGATCTTCAAGCTTAATTATGCAACCCTAGTTTTTTTCTCTTTTAGTGCTCTTGGATGATGAGCTTTGAGACGTTAATAGGGTTGTAATTTGTTTAGAAGCTATATATTCCATATGGTTAAGTTTAGGGACGTGTGAGGAGTGTTAAAAGACATAATTACCCTTAAAATAACTCAAAACGGAGTATTTTTGGCACCTGGAACTGACTTAGGCGGAGACCAAGTGATTTCCTAAGCGAGGTTGGGTGGCGCCTAACCAATCGCCTATGTTTGGGTTGGGCGGTGCCTAACCAATCGCCTATCCTTACTATCTCTCATGAAAAAGGGCATAACTTTTCGCTCGGGTTTTGGATGAAGGCGAAATTGGTATCATTGGAAAGCTAATTCAATTCTCTAAAATTTGGTGCGTTTAAATCAGCCAAACTACCATATTAACATTGAGTTATACTCATTCAAAGATGACCCTTGCAAAATCAAACACTAAACTTGATGGATTCAAAAACTCTTAGCTTGTATTACCTTAAGTGACTCATATGAACATGCTTAATGTATAATAATTTATCTTATCGCTAGGATACTCATTGTAAGTCATTCACTAAAATGCTACTCACAGGATAGGAGGTTTCATACATAGAAAAAATGGTTTGTCTCCTAGCTTAGAAACATACGGGGTATTTCAATATCTCTCCCTTAGGAACATTCATTCTCGAATGAAAATTAACTGAAGCGGGAGAGATGACAAGATGAAGTACGTACAAGACATACACTACTAAAACATGGGTTCATGACTGGCATGACTGAAAGCTGAGCATAACATACTGAACATGCATATTTGATGCATGGAAAGCTGATTCATGAATGTAAGACTAAGGATTCTAGTAAAGTAAGTCTTCTCAAAATGAGAATGTATATCTGATGCACAACTGAAAGGATGAATCCATGCATATCTAATCCATGATTATATGATTGACATAATACATGAATGCATGACTGAAAGTACTAATGAGCTGATCACACATATCTGATGTGTGAATTCATGACTAAACTTACTCATGAACATTTAATGGTAAAGGTATCAAGTTTGAATTGAAAATTGAGCAAGGAACTTAATACCAAGTTTGGCACTGAAATATGAATATAAGAATGACTAAATTTAAGAAAAACTGTTACCTTGAACTGATAATATCGATAAGTTTGAGATAATTACTCCATATGCATGATCGGAAGTATGAGAACATAACTAAGTGTGGGAAGTGGTAGATATACTGAATATCATGATCTAAACTGAATCTTGAAAACATGGCATACGACTAAAGTTGGAGCTTGAGGGTTATCTTATAAGTACCCCTTCTCCAAACTGGATTCATCAAAAGAAAGAGAGCAGCATTTTTATGTCATGAAAGTTTCGAAGTATGATATATCTCCCCCTTAGGACACTATGTCCCTCAAATAATACTGACTTGGAGGAGCTACTAAGGGAAACTGAGGTGATGTTCAAAACACCTAGGAACTGAATCATGACTGAATAACTAGGATCTGAAACTGAGACATAATACATGAACTAAGCTCAACACGAGTGCATAAATACACTAACTTATCTGATTCACTAAATAACTGATAGCTGAATACTGGATTTGCAAAGCTAAAATGTACTTTTTTGAGTTTAATGCATAGGAGATAAGGACTAACTGAGTAGAATGAGGTATCTGAGCATGGATTCATGAAGTTTGTATTATTTTCGAATGCAAGACTAAGCGTACAACATGGCTCTGAGGTATTCTATAAACTAGGGTACAGAAACACTGATAACTGAGTACTGACAACCTGAATGCTATGGTCAAGTATGTCTGGAACTAAATTGAGTTTCAAATCTGGTTACTGAACTGAAGATGACATTATAACTAAGCCTATAGCTAGTATAGAAGTACTAAATTCAAGGACTGAACAATGATCCCTGAGTGCTGGATACTGAAACTATAATTGAGCTAGCAACTGAGTTTTTGATGGCTACATGCTGGAGACAGACGTAAGTCAAGGATCTAAATGTGCACTTACACTTTGTACTTTCCCAACTTCTAAATACGACCCCTTGCTAAATGTTTACTTGCATATTTATCATAACATTTTAGCCTATCTTCACAACTACACCATCGTGCATAGTAAGCATACAACAATCTTCTCTTATCTAAACAACTGCTCATCACAACACTGTTCCATAAGGAGAGCAAACTGGAGGAGTAAATCAGGAGGACCTGAAACATAATTAGATACAAACTAAACTTGACACATGACTGAAACTTAAGGAATAAAATATCAATAGTTTTGATTTACTAATAAGGTCTGAACTAAGGATATAAATGACATAGTCTAAATTTATCTGATCTGTAGGGGCATAGCATGAGTCATGGAAGCTAAGTATACTGGAAAGAATGATATGCGTACATGAGTCATGAACTGCATGACTCGAGTCTAGAGTTTTTTGTACTCGTGGGACATGATTCGAATACTGAGGGAGCTAGAACTGAACCCCTTATACTGGGAACTGAAGGCGCACATAATCCTATGGAAAGTGTGTGAAAGTAGATTGTTCTCATGGAACATAACTCATACTGTGGAGTAAAAGGGACTCCTTATGCTGGAAATTGAATTCATATATGATTATAGTTCATGACTATAGAGTTGGCATGCAATGGCTGAGTTGGTTTCGTGATAGATGAAGTGAAAAACTCTGCACTGAGATGAGAATGGGTCTGAAATTGTCTTCCCTTACTGCTTTCTATACATACTAGCTCTACTACTGAAATCTGAGGGCCAGGCTTAGGTACTTGATCTACCATCACATACCTAAATTATGTTCAACACCTGTCTGTCTTACTAAACACATCATCTGATTTTGTCTCCTCATATACTGCTAATATCACATTCACACCTTTATGCTTAATTTTGAGTCAATAAACTTAAGTGTTTAGCTCGTACTTTCCAAGCCTACTGATCCAATCCCTATGAATACATAATCTGATCAAATAGAATAAAACTATCCCAACTCTACTATTGCTAAACTTTTGGGTTCAATAATGAGTTCTCATGATCATGAATAAAATCTGTACGACCTTGGAACAATAATGAACTGATGGGATATTATTTGAGTCTGTTGCTAATCTCATAATTGACTGTAGGGACTATCTGGGAAAGCCCTGTCTTTAGGACTTTGAAATTCACTATTTCTATTACCTTGAAAGTAAGGTAAAGTGAACATGAGGGGTGCATGATATGACTCTACATGGTTTCCTTAAAAAAACTTGCTATAGCATGATCTTGTGACATGAAAGAAGGGAAACTGTTCCTAAAACATCTCATAGCCTCTTGCACATAAGTGTGGTGCACAACACGCCCATGTACTAGACTCTACTTGATGCAGCTTTCAGACATCCTAGGACACTGTTGAACCTTAGGCTCTGATACCAAGTTTGTAACACCCCGATTTTCTGAACCGAAATGCTACACGGTGCTCATGACCCTAAAGGACCACAAGATAACCCATGACTGATATCTATACCTATAAACTACATAATATCTCATAAAATATGCGGAACATGAATTGTAAGGCCATAATGTTCAATACTAATACATATTTAAAAAATATGGTATAACAATACCAAAAAGAAACATAAATACTAAAGTCTGAACATCTAATCTAACATCTAGTCTGAAAGCCTCTAACTGAACTGAATAAGGAGTTGATGGGACATGTCCCCAACTAACTCCAACTACTGAACTAAACTAAAAACTGAAATAAAAATGAAATCATCATGTCCTCAAAGGATGAGGACTCACATTTAACTCTGGCTGCTGGTCCTGGAATCTACTGCTGATTTGGAGCTCATGCCTCAGAACCTATGTTGTAACATAAGAGAAAGCACCATAGCGCAAATGCGTCAGTACGTCTAAATGAACTGAGTATACGAGTGAGGTAGGCTAAATGCAAAGGGTTATATGCATGAAAAATATTGACTGATATGAATGTGAGAGTACATACATACATACGTAACTGTAATGAAACTCGTGGAGATACTGACTACTGAACTGAATACTAACAAATGAGTGTACTCATAATGAGTTTCTGAAAGACTGAGTTTACTGATATTGATATGTAAAGCACTAATAAGTGATGGATCTGGTACTGTGTTACTGAATATTGGGAGACTGATACTATATTACTGATAAAGGAATGATTGTTTCTGACAGTTCAAATTATGAAGAACTGGTCTAATTAACTGTTTCTAACAGTCCTGAAGCTGAATACTAATAGCATGACTTTTGATAACTTTTGTGATTGATATCACAAGTGACTATATCTCACAATCCAAAAATTTGAAGGAAACCATCTGAGTTCCATTTTATTTCTGAGTTAACTATATCTGACAGTCCTAATATATAGAAATCTTAAGAACTACCTAAGTTCTTTACTGAGACTGGTAGCTATAGCTGACAGTCCTGAAATCTGTAACTGAAACTGTGGGTAGTAGTAATCTAATCGACATGCCCTAAATACACTATAATAGCTAAGTTGGGTCCAATCTCTGCCTCGATGTCAATACACCACCACTAGTAAGGACAGCTGTGGGAACCCTACACTGGCAGGTACTCAATGAGAAGGAGGAGAACCCTAAATTGACGGTTTAAGAAAACTCATCAACCCAAGTAGGACAGGTTAAGATATCTCAACCTACGCTAGCAACGTAGTTTTGGAACAGAAGGATGATTGCTAAGAATCAAACCCTAAACTGGCAGGTGAGTTCCTATCCTTGGGTTCACTCGGTGCTAACTTATACTCCCATCTAAAGGAAACTGAACAGAATAACTAAGATGAACTGAATAACTGAACTGAATTGATTAGCTGAACTGATACTGATTAATAGGATACATACTAGTGGTATTGTTTAGCAAAACTAAACTAAGTTTACTAGATTCTAATGACTGACAGAATGTACTGAGTTCTGAGGACTTGTTGAGAATACCAAAGTTACTGAGATTGAATGTGAATACTAAGGTTGCCAAGGTTACTGAGCACTGAGATTACTAAGGTTACTGGACTACTGAGAATATTGAGATTGCTGAGTTTTCCTGAGTCACATGACTGACTAAATTCTATAGATCATGGCTTAACTGAGAGTATCGTGAAAACATGATATGGCTTTAGGCACACAACTATATTTTTTGGGTACAAGTACCCCCAGGACGCGATGGAAGAAAACTGACACAACTTGAATTTCTTGAGTACACGACTATCAATAAAACTCCATAATACATGAGTGGGGGGATTTCATGAAGTACATGGTCATCATAATATCTATCATGAAAAGGAATGCTTATAATCAAGTAATAAATCTCATATTCTAATATCATGGGCATTCTGACAACATATACTATTCATAGCCATCCCATGGAAACCATTCAAGCGTAAGGGAACAGCAATATGTAACATTTAGTTCATATTGTAATGATTTGGGGATATTATACTTTATGTATTTATTCAACATCTCAAACATGGTAGGAAAAGCATGGATATAATTTGCATACATAATTCATATCTTCATCATCATACATGCATCATGCCACTACCATAAGGATACATAATTAGCATGGAAATTCATATTGAAGTGTATAGCTAACATGGAATTGTCCTATGAATATCATGGAATCATGTAAATAGGAATTTCTAGCATCCTAGGTATTTTATCAAACACCTTACATGCATTCTTTAAGGCATAGGTGGATTTTATACTTGAATTATATCAATCCATCTGAAGATCATGTTTTTCAACTAACAACATAACTTTCATGAGATATGCAGTCACAATAATATTATATAGCTAAACAAACAAGCATCAACATGGGTTTGATCATATCACCACGATCAACCAAGATTTTGTATTTTAAAGATTGATTCTTGAACTCCACGGATGAAAGAAATCTGTGGATGAACACTATGCATACCTTGGAAGGGAGGTTCTTGATGATTGATAGAGGAATTTCTTTGAAATTGGATCTTCAAGGTTAATTATGTAACCCTAGTTTTTTTCTCTTTTAGTGCTCTTGGATGATGAGCTTTGAGATGTTAATAGGGTTGTAATGTGTTTAGAAGCTATATATTCCATAGGGTTAAGTTTAAGGACATGTAAGGAGTGTTAAAAGACTTAATTACCCTTAAAATAACTCAAAACAGAGTGTTTTTAGCGGCTGGAACTGACTTAGGTGGTGCCCAAGTGATTTCCTAAGCTAGGTTGGGCGGCGCCTAACCAATCGCCTATCCTTACGTCTCTCACAAAAAAGGGCATAACTTTTTGTTTGAGTATTGGATTATGGCAAAATTGGTATAGTTAGAAAGCTAATTCAATTCTCTATAATTTGGTGGGTTTAAATCGGCTAAAATACCGCATTAACATCGAGTTATACTCATTCAAAAATGACCCTTGCAAAATCAAACACTAAAACTTGATGGATTTAAAAAATCTTATCTTGTATTACCTTAAGTGACTCATATGAACATGCTTAATGTGTCATAAGCTATCTTATCGCTAGGATATCATTGTATGTCATGCACTAAAATGCTACTCACAGGATAGTAGGTTTCATACGTAGGAAAAATGATTCGTCTCCTAGCTTAGAAACATATAGGGTATTACAAATTCCTTGACGTATACAAGTCATGGTAGCCTCCCAAGTCATCATTATCAAGACTTAAAAATCCTAAAAACTCTAATGTCTCTTGGAAGGAAGATTGAAGGTTAAGGTTTGGAGATGTTCATCTTGTGGCAAGAGAAAAAGTCAAGATTGTTGGTGTATCTTCTTGTTTAAGGCATTTATCTCTTCCTTTCTTTAAATAACTCTAAACCCATGTATTTTACACTTGGATTAGTAAGTGTACATTGTGGTTCTGAATCAAATGAAATGGGTTTTGATACTTACAATAAATTATGATGATTTTACTTGTACTTGTGTTGATACATGTTATTGATAGTAGATTGAATATGTAGATTCTTGTTGCATATTATTGAACATGAGGTCCTGAGTAACCCTAACCTTGATAATGTTTACCATGAAAATGATCTTCTAAAGGTATACACAAAAGGTGTTTTTGAAAATATCTAAATAAAATAACTAGATGTATGTTGACAATGTGTTGAGCTAGGGAAAGGGCCTAAATGAGTATGAATCAGTATTGACTTATATTATGGATGTATTATGATCCATGCATGGTTTGATGATAACCTTTTGTGCTAATGACCAAAATAAGGTTGAAGTCCCTCAATGTGAAATGAGCTTGCATAGTGTATTAAACTAGAGTGTGGTATAAAAATGCTTTTGAAAAGTGAATGTCTTGAGGACCATAAAATGAATTGTGTGATGAATTTAATAATGGCATCATCCTAATGAGTTGGTTGAGCAATAAAGTATCCCATAAGGACCTTGTGGTCATGAATAATGTTTAATTGGTTAAAGTCCATTAAATGTATAATGATGCATGAGTGAAGAATTAGAGTCCCAATGTTGGTTATGATGGTTCTGATGGCTTATAGTTGGGGTACCTTAACTTATGAAATGGATTGTGGTTAAAGTCCTCTTCCTAATGAAATTTCATGTGGTTAGAGTCCCATACCTAATGAGATCTCATAAGGTCAAGGTACCTTGCCTTATGAAAAGGTTTTTGGTTAGAGTCCACATATGACACGAGGTTAGAGTCCCTTGTAAAATGAATAAGTATGAGGTTAAAGTCCCTTTCCTAGATTAATGTGTGTGGATAAAGTCCATTTTTGAATGATTGTGCATATGGTTAAAGCCCTTGACTAATGAATATATGTGCAGGATAAAGTCCCTTGCCTAATGATAATGTGATTGTGGTTAAAGTCCTTAGCATATTGAGAATGAAGAATTTATAAGCATGGGAGGTAGTATTCCTTCATTTTATGTTTAATAAATTGATGATTGAGAATGATAATGAGCCTTGATATAATATCTTGATTAGCAAGTGATATAACTTTATGTATCGATAAGTGTGTGAGTAAGATAAAATATGATAGATTGTCTTATTATTGAATAATGATGTTATCTTATGAGTTATCAATGAGGTACTTTCTAGCATTCCAACCTTTAACCGTCTCTAGATGCTATATCACATGCGATGTAGGCCCCAAAGCATCTTTTTCTTTACTTATGCAGTGATTAGTAGATCGAGTCGGTTTGTGCTTGACTTGAAGCACTGAGCTTCCTTCCTTCGAAAAAAGTCATCCCTTCATATCTATTATTAGACTTGGTCTCTTTAAGACTTGGATCGGCTATAGTCGAGGGCTTGTCTCGACCTATGCACTTATTGACTTTGGTATTGTATTAAGGTGTTGTGAACAATTGTGAATTTCAGCATAGTTATTATAACGATTATAATATTGATTTATGATATATGAGTTCTAGTTCATTCGAATACTATGGTATGTTGAGATGCTTAGGTTGGGTTTATCAGGGAGACCTCTGGTTCATGTGAGCTTCAGGTGTCCAAACGACATGGTTCAAATTTTGGGTTTTGTCAAGTTTGTATCAGAGCCTAGGTTAATGGTCAGTTGGTGTTCACAATACTATTTCAAGTAGATTCTCTTTTATGGGTGTGAATCACACTACACTTATAAAAGAGAGGCTATGAGATATTTTAGGAATGTATCCCTTTCTTTTGACTCAATCTCAAGCTATTAAGTCTATGGCCTTGGATTTCCTATGATTCTATTTTCTATCTTACAGATCATTCCTCAAAGGAGATCTAAGACTCAAGCAGACACTACTGATGGTCCAATGGACGAAGCACGTCTAACTTTTGAAGTTTAGACCTGAGCAAGGGCTGTGATATCTAGCCATGGTAGTGGGGTTCCACCCACCAACCCTGCTCATAAGAGTATCATTCCCCATTGATCTCTTTAAAGGGATGTTACTAATGCTAAATTATCATTTGTATGCCAAGTTCTCCAAGTATGAGTTTTGGTTGAAAGACATAGCCTTTCTTGGTCATGTCATCTCTAGTGAAGGGATCACGGTAGATCCTAAAAAGATTAAGGTAGTTAAAAGGTGGCCTTGACCCATGACTCCGACTGATATTCATAGCTTTTTGGGTCTAGTTGAATATTATAGAAGGTTTATGGAGAGTTTTTCAACTATAACTGCCCCATTGAAAAAATTGACCCAAATAAAGGTCAAGTTCTTGTGGTCCAATGCGTGTGACGGTTGTTTTGAGAAGTTGAAAGATAAATTAACGTCGGCTCTTGATTTGACCTTTCTCGAGGGTAGTGATAGTTTTATGGTCTATTGTGATGCTTCTCGTGTCGGCCTTGGTTGTGTGTTCATGCAACATGGTAGGTAGTGGCCTACGCTTCTAGGCAATTGAAAGTTCATGAAAAGTACTACCCCACCTATGATATAGAATTGTTAGTTGTGGTTTTTGCTGTAAATATTTTGCAGCATTATCTCTATGGTGTTCATGTTGATATATTTTAGATCATAAAAGCCTCAAATATGTGTTTACCCAAAAGGAGTTGAATCTCCAACAAATAAGGTGGCTTGAGCTATTGAAGTACTATGATATGAGTTTTCTTTACCATCCCGGTAAGGCGAATGTAGTCGATGATTCTCTTAGTAGATTGTCTATGGGGAGTTTGGCCCATGTTGATAAAGATAAGTGGGAATTGGTGAAATATATTCACCATTTAAAAGATCCTGTAGTGCGACTTTTGGACTCCGAGGATGGTGTTGTATTTTTCTATTCGGTATCTCCATCATCTCTTGTTGTTGAGAAAAAAAAAAGCGAGTATTAGACCCCAACTTGATAAAGGTCAATAGTAATGTGGGTGAACGCAAAGTAGTGGACTTTGTGATTGATGTTGATGGTATCTTGAGGTACCAAGGTTGTCTATGTGTTCCCAACGTTGATGGATTGAGGGAAAGGGTCATGGCTAAAGATCATGGGGACCGTTATGCTTTCATCCCGGTTCTACCAAGATGTATCATAACCTTAGAGAGTTCTATTGGTGAAATAATATAAAGCGTGATGTTGCTAGCCATGTGGCTAAATGTATAGCACCCCAACAAGTAAAGGTTGAGCACTTGAGGCCTGGTGGCATATATCAAGAGATTGTGTTCCTAAGTGGAAGCGTGAGTCTATTCATATGGATTTAGTTACCGGCATTCCTAGATCTTAGAATCAATGTGATTCTATTTGGGTCAAAGTTGATATAATTACCAAGTTCGACTATTTCTTTCCCATGAGAACTAATTTCTTGGCAGAATATTATGCTAAGTTGTTTCTTGCAGAGGTTGTGAAGTTGCACGGTGATCTGGTACCTATTATCACGGATCATAGTCGTCAATTTTCATCCCACTTTTGGAAAGTATTCCAAAGAGGTTTAGGAACTACAGTGTGCCTTAGCAGCTCTTTCCACTCACAAACGGATAGTCAAGTGGAGAGAACTATCCAAACATTGGAGGATATATTATAGGCTTGTGTATTAAATTATTGTGTATTACCACTTTTCTTTGATTGAATTCACCTATTATAATAATTACCACTCTAGTATTGTCATAGAGCCTTTCAAAGCATTGTATGGTAGGAGATGTCGATCTTCTATTGGGTGGTACGAAGTTTCTGTAGGTAAGTTTCTTGCGCCAGATTAAGTCCACCAAGCCTTAGAGAAGATGAAGCTCATTCGTGATAGGTTAAAAAATGCTCAAATTCACCAAAAGTTCTATGTGGATATGAGGCATAGGGACTTAGATTTTAATGTGGGCAATTAGGTATTCTTAAAAGTGTCTCCCGTGAAGGGAGTAATAGGGTTTGGAAAAAAAGTGGAAGCTTAGTCCGTACTAAGTTGGCCCTTACTTTATTGTTAACAGAGTTGGAAATGTCGCCTATGAGTTGGAGTTGCCTCCTAGTATGAACTCCATTAACCCAGTTTTCCATGTATCTATGGTGAGGAAATGTGTGAGTGATCCTTCCTTGGCTTTTCCCTTAGAAGATATTGGTATCTTAGTCTTTTTGTCCTATGAGGAGGTCCCGATGAGGATCCTGGATCAGAAATCTCCCCTGTTGAGATTGAAAGAAGTGTTTTCGGTGAAGGTTCTATAGAGGAACAAAAGTCCGAGAAAGCTACTTGGGAGGTGAAAGAGGACATGAAGTCCATGTACCCGCATTTATTTCCCATTCCAGAAGCATGTGATAGAGGTATGTGTTAATATCCTTACTTTGATGTATTTATTTGATAGACAATGGAGTAAAGTGTCCAATTATTAAAAGTTGTTTATCTCTTTGTTAGAAAATGGATTAAAGTTCATAATGTGTGAAATGATTGGTGTCTTGTTAGAACATAAATTAAAGTTCCTAATTCTATGAAATAGTATGGGACTTTTTATTATGGGTTGAATTCCCTAATACTTTGAATTGATTCATGTCCTCGATAGACGATGGAGTAAAGTCCCCAGTCCAACGAAGTGAAATGGTTGATTGATGAGGATCATAATATGTATTGTGTTGCATCATTGTTGTGTGCTTGTCTAACTCATGTGATGGTTGGTTTGATGTATTTTTATTTTTTAACTTGTGTTTATGCTAACAATACCCATCATTCTGGGACGAATGATCCTACGTGGGGGAGAATGAAACACTGAAATTTGACCTTGTAAAATTATTGGTTGAATGGCAATGATCATGATATGTGTGTTGTGTTGTATCCTTGTTGTGTGTTGTTTCAAACATGTTCAAAGACTTCTTAGGTTCATATTATGGTGTTAACTTGTGTCTATACTCACCTATCCATGTGGGGAATAAATTGAAACACTTAGACATGGACCCTTGAAGAGGACAACAACCTCTTTGATGTTTCTTGAGTGGATATGGTTGGGGGTACTTGAGTCATACCCTAGGTCACAACATCCCCTTTAATATACTAGACATTATTTTAGGTTAATATACTTTACTCCATAGGAAAATTTCATCTCTTGGTCATAACCACTCTTACGAGTCTTATACTAGTCAATCATTTAGAGTAAAGTCTCAAACCTAGACTGGACTGTTTTGGTCACGACTTGAACTCATGATTGTGGGGTGAGTAGTATCCATGGTTACATTCAAAGTTCCCTATTCATATCCACAAAATTATGGTTGACCTAGGAGAAGCCTTGGGTATGATTTAGGGTACCACTCATACCGTAGGTTACGATTGCCAAGTGAACCATGAAGGGGCATCGTACCCCTGCGCGTGTTTCTTTTCTAGGTTTTAACCAAGGACCTTTTGCTCATTTCCCATGACTAAAACCCTAATTCATTGACCTATATAAGTGATGGTAGCCTCCTAAGTATTCATTTGCAATACTTAAACATCCTAAACACTCTAAAGGCTCTTGGAAGCAAGATTGGAAGCTACAGTTTGGAGGTGTTCACAAGATGCTTCATCTTATCCTTGGAGAACAACACATCATAGACTTTATCTAGGGTTATGGTATCACGTCTATATAAAATCATATCTCTAAATGTCAAATATGACGTAGGCAACAAATATAGTAAAATCAACCCCAGATTTTCCTCATTATACTTAACCTCCAGAGTCTCTAAATCAGAGGCGATTTCTTTAACTAAAGTTAGGTGATCCTCCAAAGACACACCGTCATACATGCGATTGAAATAAATTAGTTGTTTAAGAATCAACTTAATACTTAGGATCTTTGTCAGGCATAACAATTCCAGCTTCATCCACAACACAACGGCAGTGTTCTCCTACAAAACATCATGTAGAATCTGATTGGATAAATAAAGGTGGATCAAAGATAGAGCCTTTTAATCCTTACATATTTATCCCCCTTTTTAAATGAAGAGGGCATCTTATCAATGCCTAATAGAGTATATTCCAAGTCTATCTTCACAAAGAGCTCGCATCTTAACTTGCCATAAGAAAAATCTAGTTTTGCAGTCAAATATTGGAATATCATACTTTATGTCAGCCATCCCTGAGAAAATAATCACTCTGATACCATTTTGTTATATTCATACATAATAAGCAATACCATAAAGTAAAATAAATAAAAAAGAAGACACAGATTTATGTGGAAACCCTTGATGAAAAAAACAACAGGCAGAGGTGGAGGAACTCACTATAATGGAATAGAGTACTATGAGGAGACAAAAGTCTCAATGAATTATTAAAAACATAAAAAAAACCCACTAAATTGCACTTATATAATACTTCTATACAAATAAATCCAAGGCCCAAAAACATACATGTCCATACTATTTCAAGTGTTTTAAACCAATCCGGATTGCGATACATATGGAACGTGTAAGTTGAATCAAGAATCTAATCCTCACAAGGTTTGGAGTTACCATCAGAAACTATCATGAGTTCTCCATTACTACCATCACCTTCAACAAAAATAGCTTCACCTTACTTTTCTTGTGGTTTTTCTTTTTGGTTTTCAGCTTTACTTTTATTTCTATTCTGTTACTTATAAAACTCATATTTGATATGGCCCTTCTATTTGTAGTAATTATAGGTTTTTTTTCTTTTTATAGATTTTGACCCATTCCTATCATCACCTCCGTAGTTTCTCTCCTGAGTCCTTTCCTGAATAATGAGACCATATCCTTGAGTCACCAGCCTATTAACATGATGCTTCATATTCTCCTTAGAGAACAATACATCATTGACTTCATCTAGAGTTAGGGTATCATGACTATATTAAATTGTACACCTAAATGTCAAAAATGAAATTGCTAGTGAACACAGCGAAATTAACCCTAGATCTTCCTCATCATACTTAAATACAGAGTCTCTAAATCAGAGATGATTTACTTAGATAAATTTAGGTGATCCTCCAATGACGAACCCTCAGACATGCGATGGTAATAAAGTTGTTGTTTGAGGTGCAACTTACTAGTTAGGGTCTTTGTCATACATAATGTTTCCAGTTTCATCCACAACTCAGTGGCAGTGGTCTCCTTCAAAACATCCTGCAGAATCTGATTGGATAAATAAATGTGGATCTTTATGAGCTATAGAAATATAGCACTTATGATACTAAAAATAAAATAATATTCATGTACTTAAGGATATGTTGTTAGATTTGATGTGTTTTTTGGAGAGTTTTGCAGGAAATTAGGTTTGGGATGCTAAATTTAAGAAGAACTATAAAAGGTAGCTTATCCATAGTCAGAAACCCATTTTTAGCCTTTATTTCCCAAGGTACGACTTCTCCCCAACAACCCATAAGGATACTATATGAGTCGTATGTTTATCTTGGACAGACCTGAAAATTATATCTTAGATAGATTCGACTCAACTTTGATAGTGCTTCAGTATTTTAGCCATAAATTTCACCCCAATATCAAATTAAGGGGAAATTGGTATCATTGAATAGTTAATTCAATTGGCTATCTATTAGTGGGTCTTGAGATAAAAAGATATGCTCGGTTAAAGTAAACAATATCTATACTCTTCACAAAAATCTAGTTTTTAAGGGATGTTTTCACTTTCCAAAAAGCATAGAGCTATTTATGATTCCAATAAGAATCTAAAGTCACCAAAAATCTCTAAAAATGTTAATGTCTTAGGAGTATACGAATCAGAAGTCTGAGTACGACTCTTATAGAGAAGACGTACACAAACAAGTGTTGAAAGCTTGAAAAGATAGAAGTCCCAAGTGGATACGAGTCAAGGAAACAAGTTGTATGCTTTGGTATGACTCGTGAGCATAAGTCATATGTCTAAAAGAAAGTTGAAGCCTGGAAGAAAGTCACTAGAGTTGGTACGAGAGCCTTAGTGTGACTCATACGATGACGGTACAAGTTGAAGACCTAGTCATACCTTGTGACGAAATTACTCTTCCAATCCCATTGTAGTTAGGATTTGTTTCCTGGAGTTTCCATATATACCAATTACACTCCTATAATATTTTTTAGTCCTATTATGTATGGGTAATTATGTTTTCCTATTTTATTTAGGATTTGATTTCTAGTATTTTCCTATATTATTAAGGAGTTGATTTCTTGGGTTTTTCTTCTTTAATTAAGCTTTGGTTTTTGCAATCTATAAATACCCTTTAGGGTTTGTTTATTTATTTATTGAAGACATTCAACTATTCACTAATAAATTCAGATATTAATTTTCATTCATCTATTCTTGGTTTGTTATTCAATTTAAAACTTTGGGATTCATTTCTCATTATTTGGTGATTGATTTTGTAATTTTGCCTATGGATTCCATGATTGATCTCATAAATATGAGCGGCTAATTCCCATAGCTAGTGTCATGGAAACCCTGGTGGATTATCTACGTAGAGGAAATGTGAATTTATCTTTTCTACGGTTGAATTTATCTTAATCTTCTTCAAGATAATTAAATCTCAAGTAACTGCAGTAGCTTGAGATAGCATGTATTCGCGTCCATCCCCACGAGGGGATTTGTGATTGGGAAAAGAAGATTAGGACAGTGATTTGGGATTCACCTCCACCTTTTATTCCCATCCATATCATCTAATCAATTATTCCTAAAAGGTGATAGTGAATTATGGTCGTATCAAGGAGCATGTATTACCCCGCAATTTTCCTTGCATAAACTCGTCCTGAAAAAAAAAATATCAAGGATTAGCTCTTAGAATGAATGATGTTTATTTTGTATGGAATTCTTTAGATTTGAAAATTTCATGGTGTAGAAAATCAAATAAGATTTCCAACGATATAAGATTCGCTTAAATCCAATGACCGGGTATGAAGTTATGGCTATTTTAATTTCCAGTTGCAAAACAACATCATTTCGGTGTTTAGCACATCATGGAGAAGGTTTAAATGATGATTGTAAATTTCAAGTGGCCCTCTGTAATATTGGAGCATCGCACCAAGTTTCCAGGTCCCATACAAGGTGGAAACGCGATACCACCGCATCACACCATCATGTATTTTTCAAGCTGGCATTTTCCAGTGGCTTGGCGAGATAGTGGCGCGTCGCGCCAAGGTGGAAAATCGGGACCCCAGTTTATTTTCCAGTTTCGTTCAGGAGTTAAAGGGAGGTATTTTGGATTTTTCCCCAGGCCCCAATCCATCCAAACTCATGATTAAACCCTTTTAGAAGTATTATATGTTAAGTTTCATCAAAATTACTCTCATCGATAACCCTAGGCTTCTACATTTATCTCCAAGAAACTCAAGATTCCACCATGCTTTTTCCAAATTGTTTCAAGATATAGATCCCTAGACCACGAGCTCCAAGAATCTTTAATCAAGAGCACAAATAGAATCTGAAAAAGCAAGCTTATTCATTTAGTTTGTCATCTAAGGTATGCGGAGCTATGAACAAGGACAATCCTTTTGTCCTTGTGCCCAAAATTATATTTTTAAGCAAATTTCTTATGATTTGAAATTAGGGTTTATACCCAAAGTATCTTATTGATGATTTTGAGTATGATATGATTGAATTATGAAATCTCATGTTTGTTTTGAGTTAAAGAATGCTCTTCTATGTTTTTTGAATACCGTGAGAATGATTTGAGACATTGTTTATAGCTTTTCAATTTAATTGAGCATGATATTAAGATTTTGATATTACTATCTGGGCGTTGTTAATTATTCTCAAGAAGCATATTTAAGTATTGATACTTCAAGAACTTGTGATTTTAAGCACCCTAAGATTAGCATATTTTCAGTTAAATAAATAGTATTTGATCTCCAGATCCTCAGTTTAGCTATGGAATCCACTTTTTCAGAATTTACTATAGTTTATAGAAACAGATTACAGATTTGAGTACAATTTATATCAAAAAGATGCATAATTAGTTTTAGATAAACCCTTATGCTAGATTTTAAAAGTGGATTTCCATCAAAGCGAGCATATAGATAATAAGGAAGTAGTTATTAGCACCGAGCGGGGAGTGTGGATTTAGCACATCCTACTTCCCTAGAACTATGTAGCCAACGTAGGTATAGTTTCAGATTTTCACATTAGATATGGATGACAGATTTAACTTGATCGGTCACATGGATTAGGTTATACTCCCTAGCAAGAGTATGACACTTCTCCCAACCATGACGTTTCTTTCCTAGGAGGGCGAGACATTGGACTCCATGATAGCTCACATGGTTTATGTCGGTTAAGAGAACCTCCCTGCTAGTAAAAGTAAATAAATAGTTTTTGAGTATTTTTCCTACTAGTAAAGAAAAGCTTTGAAAAAATTCCCTTCGGATGAAATGTTTTCCCTAAAGCTTTGAAAGATCTCCCTTACAGAATAGTTTTGAAAGAAAATTGTTTAAAATAACCTTGGGACCAAAATACACACCCATAAATGATGTCACAAAAGAGAGGGTACCCCAAACCAAGTAAATCATACACACCACTAGGAAATGAGTTTTCAATAGACCAATATAAGAATCAAAAAATGCCTTCGACTCTCGGGGAATAGTAAGAACATTGAGACAATCCCGACCACTGCCGGAGCCAGAGATAGTAGCGAATACTCTAGTTTCCGAAACAGAAAACCTTATGGGACATCCCTATCAGATGAGACCCAACTGGCCCGAGATTGGTCACCTTGTGCCCTAGAAGAATTCACCATTCTTAAAACACCTACCTCCTAATTGAATTTGAGTAAGGAACACAAGACACATAATAGAATTCAAGTGAGGAACTCAAGACACAGAATAGAAGTTAGGGCTTACCCAACTCTTCCTTTTTGAACCATTTACCACCGTACCATCGGCCTCCCCTTTTGTTCAGAAGATCGAGACCCCCTTACCTTTCCCATTTACCAACCTTACCTTGTTCCTCCCTATAGCAGTAGGATAGGAATGGTGTGATAGAGTTGTCACTATTTGGGTCAATAGTTTCTTAGAATAATGCAACTCAGCATTGCTAAGCTCTTCTTTAGGTAATCGAGTATGAGTATCACCTTCTGACATAGGGTTAGTGGAGACCGGTAGGACTTTATGGGGAAAACTAGAAGCTGTGACCCTTGACCAATTTTGTGCCCCATGAGTTGGACTAGATCTATCCATGTTATCCTTGAGTAGGACAGGCGAGTTTTTACGAACTTTAGATTGTTGAGAAGATATGACCTGATGAGTGAACCAAGGAAGATTTAGAGAAGAGTTGAAAACCTTAGACTCCAAAGCCCAAAAGTAGAATAACCAAGAAAGTGAAACATTCCTTAATACCTCGTAGCCTCTAGATTATAAGTGTAGTGCACGACACACCCATAAGACATTACTTGATACGGCTTTGTGGACACCCCATGACATAAAAACCTAAAGCTCTGATACCAACTTGACACAACCCAAAACAGGGCCTTGTCATAATGGGCGATCCCAAGCCCAACCAGGATCGGGAACAACCCCCGTTACCTAACCCAACCACTAAATGCATACATTGAGTAGGCTACAGTCCGAACAAATAATAAGGTAGTGTATCCAACCATATGGTGACTCTAGGTAAGTCTATATACGAGACCAACCGAACCAAGTCAAACCATCCAATGACCAACCAAACCAGCGCCAAAACCCATAAATCAAAACCAAAAATAATAATACAATGCATATATAGAGAGAGAGAGAGAGATAAAACATAACCAGTCCATACCAGACCCAAGACCACAGTTGTCCATACAAATCCTCAAGATAAACCAAAGAGTACCTAGCCAGGACATGCCCCCGACCATAGCCAAAACCAAAGTCTATGAAAAATGAGAAATATGTAAAGTAACCCTTGACATAAAATAGATGTATTTTGAACTATGGAAGCTCACCACTTTAATCCAACATCGACTTTCCCCAAATTCAATCACTAAGTAGGAGAAGTAGAATGGTCAGTTCCTACATAACATGGGTATACAGCCGCCCAAATATGGGTTAGTCGGTGAACACTAGGATACACTCAAGATAAGGATGAGATAATGTCATTTACAAAGCCAAGTAAAACCATCCATAATGCATACCACCATACATATATATATAACCATGCCGGGAAAGGAAAATAGGTTTAGTGTGCCTTTAAAGCCTTTACCTGGGCTGTGTATCTTTACCATCCTAAACTACCCAAGGGCTATATGGGTTTGTCTCTCCCTTCTTAAAGGGCCCCAGTTCGTGTAGCCACACGACCTGAAAAAAAATTGGAATGACCAGTATATCCCGCAAATATAAAGTGTGACATCATGCACACGGTTACCAGGACAAAACATCATATCGACAAATACGAGTTTCTAGTTTTGGTCTCTCCGTGACCTCCACCTTCTATGGCTTTGCTACATACCCCACAATTATTTCCCAATTAAAACCATTACCAAGCAACCAACCAGTCCATTAACCATTTATTAAACAAGGTCATTAGTAGTTGTATCGCCATACTGACTATACTTGCAAGTACTATCCATAGCCAACCATATATAGGTTTAAGGGATTCTATGTATCGTTCCATTAACCATATTAAACCACTTACGGAATTCCCATGTACCCCATAATCATAACCAATTTCATAGCCACCAAGGGTTTACAATTAATCCTTCCAAACTATGTACACCATTTATACCATTTAAAACCATTCAAACCATTTATGACCATGCCAAACATTTAAAGTATTTATGTCATTTAAATCTTTTAAAAAATGTAAAACTTTCAAAATATATTTAGGGTTCCATTAACAAACAAAACCATGCAAGAGTTCTAATGAAATTTCAATAATAGAGTGAATACAATCTTTTAGGCATTTTATCAAACATGTTGAGGGCATACCTTTACAAAGAGCAAAACAAATGAATAAACCACCATAATTAGGGTTAATCAAGACCCATTTATTAAACCATAACCAACAAGTACGAACATATGCAAACCAATACTAAAAACATATAAAAGCATAGTTTAAACCAACACCAAACCATATGCATCAAGACCCTCGACATGTATATCAAAAACCACCATTCATGATTCATAAATCAATGTTTTAAATACAATACACATGCATTTAATAGGAACTAACAATGGGGGATGGAGTACATGCCTTATAGATAAGGTTCATGGATGAAATCTCAACCTTTGAACCCTTTGACAAACATATACGAAACCCTAGCCTCTAATATTTAAGAGTATGTTTTAGAGAGTATTTGAAGTGTTTCCATAATTTAATAAGTGTTATGAGAGTACACCAAGGGTTACGTGAGAACATAACAGATTTGAAGTAGGAAATGTCTGGACTACCTTTGAATTAAAATTAAAACAAACCACATCTAGGTGTTTGACTAACATGTATCATCCGTATCCTAGGGTACGAGTGGTACCCTAACTCGTACCTATCTCCTTTCCAAGACCCTACACACTGGTTCCTATACAAATCACACCTCCCTAACTCGTACCTAAGGATATAAATGGTATACTCAATCGTACCCACCAACTGTACCATGTACAAATTCCACAAGACAACTCAATCAAGAACCATACACCTTGCCTTGAACCACTGTATCTTTGGATATGAATCATACCTTGATAATTTATATCTTGGACAGTAACCAAGCCAAGAATACTACTAACATACGATTGAACCTTCAAGCCATCCCATAAATTGTTTTCAAGGGTACGATTGGTACCCTTGAGTCGTACCAAGTCCACTAACTCCAAAACTTAAGGAATCTTGCAAGGGTCCAACACTTTGGGGTGTTTCAAAAACCCTCTCCCACAACTAGAAGATTCAAAATTGGAGTAGAATTGAGAAGGTATTAGGGCTTCCAAAAGCTAGACTCTCACTAAATGAACCACTAAAAAGAGACCTACTTTAGAGTCAACCTAGTCATATGTGTAGAAATAGTAGAAAATCTCTTAATGAACCGCCTAGAGTAGCTTCGCAAACCAATAAAACTATGAACTTTTGTTAGAGGTATAGGCCTGGCCCAATCACAAATAGTCTCAACCATTGTTGGATCCACCATAATCCAATCCTCTGACACAATATTCCCTAGGAATATCATAGACTGTAACCAAAACTCACACTTTGATAATTTGAAAAAAAAACTTTAGGTTTCTCAAGGCCTGTGGCACAATCTTCAAATATTGCTCATGCTCCTCTCTACCCATCGAATAGAAAAGGATATCATTGATGAAACCAACCATGAAAGATTCCAAGTTGGTCCTGAATATACAGTTCATTAAGTCCATGAACACTGCTAGGGACTTGGTCAACCCAAAAGGCATCACCAAGAACTCATGATAACCATAGTATGTCCTGAAGGTTGTCTTAAGTATATTCTCTACCCGAATCTTCAACTAGTGGTAGGCAATCTTAAGTAAATCTTAGATAACATTGTTGCACCCTAAAGCAGGTCAAATAAATCATCAATATGAACCATAGGATATCCATTCTTCACTATCACCATATCTATCAGCTTATAGTTGATGCACATACCCATAAAACCATCCTTTTTTCTTTGTAAACAAGATAAAAGCACCGCAAGAAGATCTAGTTAGCCTAATTAAACCTTTATCTAAGAGATTCTAAAGTTGAGGATTCAACACCTTAAGCTCAATAGGATCCATATCGAAGGTTCCATGGAAATAGGTTAGGTACTTTACTCAAGATCAATAGAAAACTCAAAATCACACTCAAAAGGAAGTCTAGGAAGGTATATAAGGAAATCATTAGGAAACCTATGGGAAATAAAAATAGAACCAAGTGGAGGAACCTTCGCACTAATATCATGACCATAAGCAACATAGAACTTACAACCCATCGACATCAATTTATTAGCCCGGTATAAGAAATAATATGTGTTGGCATGTAGCTAAAATAACCTTACCTCAGAACCAGAGTATGTTAGGCATATCTAAGGTAATGATATTGGAAAATCAATCCAAGACCATATGTGACACAACCCAGAACTAGGACTTATCGTATGGGCACCTCAAACCCATCATAAATAGAAGATCCCCCATTAGCCGAACCTAACCATCACATGAATCCATAAATATCAGATAAACTCTGATACATATAATAAGAAAGCATAAAGAAGACTAATAATCATAACTTAGAGAAGGTCTAAACATTTCATTTACATCAACATACTAAGAAACATACCTAAGTCCACTGTCATCCCCAATGCCTCTACACAAATCTAATTTCTATTTATATATGTCAGGATAATACCCTTACAATAGCCAAACCAAATCTAAATAAGTCTAAGACAAAAGATAAGAGACTCTGAAATACATGCCTTCTAAAGTAAGGAAGCTCACCACTTCAAGCAAACATACAAACTGCTTTGATCACCTATTCACTGCACAGGAAGAGAAGAAGAAGCTCTGGCCTCTATGTCGCATTGGGACATAGCGTCAGGAGACGGTTAGAAGTTAAAGAACTAGCATGTAACTCAAGGATAAGGAGAAATAGAGTAATTATTCAAAATCAAGTCAAAACATCATATTCAACAATATTCATATACATAGGCATACATGTAGATATATATATATATATATATATATATATGCCAAAACGAATTAAGACTTAGAAAGCATTCTCAATGCACTCAAACACGAGTCATGAAGTGGAGGACTCTATCTTTCACCCACATAATTTGGAAGAATTGAACTTCCCAATCATATCAAGCAAGAGGATCTTTACCTCAAGTCATTTTTTTAGGAAAAGGACTCTAACATTAATCCATTTAATTACACAAAGGACTTTTACCTCAAGAGATTCATTAGGAAAGGGACTTTAGCCTCAACCAACTCCATTACGAAAGGGACTTTAACGTTAAGCGATTTCATCAGGCAAGGGACTCCAACCTCAATCTGTCACGACTATCATTAGTCGACATTGGGACTCTAACCCTTTGTCGATGCATCAACATCTACTCAAGTCAACACTTAAGGACTTTAGCCCATGTAGTCAATTCAACACCATATATGACCACAAGGTCTTCATGGAAGCATTTGTCATTCAAATGATTAAATAGGTCAATTCCTTAATTCCATTCATCATTTGATTTAATTTGTGGTCATCAAAATCATTACAAAACCATTCATTTTTTCTTAGCATTCTTATGTCACACTTTAATCCAACACAATTCAAGTTCATATTTGGGGACTTTAACCCTTTTAGCTATAAAATCAACAAAATCATAACTAGCTAATTACAAGTATAACAAAGTATTTACAATACCATTACCAATCCATCATACTCATTGGACCATTTCCCTTTTTAAAAACATAATCAATATGTAACTAGATATTTCTCTTAGATATTTTTACAAACATTTTGTGGGCATGCTTTTACCAAGTCCAAAATCAAAGTAGAAATCATCAATCTTAGGGTTACTCATGACTCACTTATTAAAACACAAACAACAATCTACCACATGTGCAAATCATCACCAATATCATGTAAAAACACAAGTCTAAGTGAGAGCAAGCGTTACTCATCACTAGGCATCAAAACCCTTAACTTTTGTTTTCAAGACCAAAGTTTACAAGTCATAATTCATGTTTAAAACATCATAAGGTATTGGTAATGCTTAAATCCTTATTCATCCTTCAATAAATCTTTACTTCAAGCATCATATGTTGATATGACTCCAAACTTTTATTCCAAGCAAGACACTCAAGATAGTACTACAATGACTACACAGAATGGAAGTCCTTACACTAAGCATGTTATACACATAATTAAAAGTTGAAAAATACTACTCCAACACATCCTAGCCACAAGAATTAACTCACCAAGTTGGAAAACTCATACATATTGCTCAATCAAATACATCATACAACTAACATAACTATCATCAAATATGTTCCCTCACCATAACAATTTTACCCCTAACCACTCACTTAGATGTTGTTTATCATATGTGGGTATAAGAATTAAATTATGCTCACCCTCACAAATAATTCACAAGTTACCTAAGATAAACCATAGCGTTGCCCTTATTATAGTATTCTAGTAATGTCAGAGTGTTAAAGCTCAGGATCAAGTAGGTCTTTAAGGGTTGTAATGTAGGCTAAGGGACGGGTAGGAACTATTTTGATCAAGAATAGTGACTATCTTCCCTAAGCTCCTTAATACATCAAACTTTTCATTTAATTCACTACTAACAACCCATTTACAATATTCTATCTACCCACATCTTTATTTTACCCCACCTCATTAAGATCTTTCGCATACACTATGGTGGGAGTATTCTATGTACACATTATTCAATTTAAACAATCTTTATTCTTCTCATTATATAACTCCCAACCACCATACATATCAATTTTCAACACCAATAGGCATTATTTTGGAGCTTTAATTTCACCTTTTCCTTACTTGAATTTCAAACTCCTTAACTAAATTAATTTTACACTAAAGAAATTAGGAGCTTTAGATAAAATTATGGGCAATCAAACAAAGGTATACAGGCTACATATAAGGCTGCCAAAGAAAATAATTTAAAGGCTTAATGGGGCCAACTAGGAATATGCAAAAGGGTAGGTAAAAGAGGGTATAAAATAAGGCTATCAAAGAAATGTGTTTATCATCGCCTAAATCCACTCTCTTTATTTCTCTTTGCATACACACCAGGAAAGTTCTAGATATCACATTCAAAAAGGAATATACAACTACCTTACACACACATGGCACATGCTCAACTCAAGTACAATCATTATAAACTTTTAATGAAACAATCGCATAATTTCAATATTAAGCCAACAAGTACAAGAGTCATAAAATAGAGCCTAGGAGTCTTAAAAGTAGTAAATTCACACCATCGATATGCTCTTTGCATTCAAAAACACTTGCATCATTCAATCACATAAAGCATCAACAAGAATATCTCACCATAATTTTAAAATTTACTCTTCAACAAAAGAAAACCCACAAAGATTAGCCTACCTAATTACCTTAATATCTAGTATTGAAGCAAAATTAATAATCCATTTAAAATCTAGAAGAATGAGACACATACCACCTAATTATGATAAAATCAGATTTAGATATCCACCAAAATATTATAAATATGGCTTAAATGAATAAAGTAAAAATGTACAAAGAACAATTTTTTATATTTCTTATATTTCTTATGTCTTTTTCTTTTCTTATAATATCTTTCTTCACATCCAAATTGGGGTGCTATTTTATCTTTGCAACATGCTAAATTTCTTATCAATGTTTTTTCTATTTTTAATTCTTTTCTATATTTTTCATATAAGTTCCTAGGGTTTGGGGACCCCACACTCAGTCTTCGCCATTCACTTTATCTAAGTTTTTCGATACTTAGACATCCCATCAACCTGTGACTCAACAAAAGAAAAAACTACATGAAGTAAAAACTAAACATACTAAAAAATAAATACCTACCTTAACCTGGGTTGCTCCTTAGCAGTGCCTAATTTAGTGTCGCAGCATGACCCACATCATACTTAACCATTTTCATTCATCCTTTTTCTTCTACTTAGAGGCCACCTTCTTATTCATTTCTTACCTCAGAAGTGTGAAATCTCTTAGTCAATATCTCTCAATAATATCCTTTTTGGGCTCATCAATCTGCATCAGTTTGGAAAGGGGTATTTGTGTCTTAGATAGCTCAATAAGGAAATCTAAAGTGGTCTTTGGTGGAATAAACTCCACCACCCCACACTTATCCCCTTCAATCACTGTAATTATGCACCTATCATTATAATGGGATAGTGTGTTGAGTTGTTTGTAAACATTGAAAACTGTCGCTTCATCATCCAACCTCATTGTGAGTGTGCCCTCTGTCATATCTTTTAATGCTCCTTCCGTTGCCAAGAAAGGACGTCCCAATAATACTTGTACTCTTTCATCTACCTAAAAATCTAAAACAATAAAATTAGCAAGAAAAATAAACTTACCAACCTTGATTCGAACATCCTCTATGATTCCTTCAAGACGGGCTAGGGTCTGGTCCGCTAATTAGAGTATAACAAAGCTTAGTCTTAGCTTTCCCAAGCCCAACATACTGAACAAATATAGGGGAATCATATTAATTCTTACCCCTAAATCACTAAGTTTGTGGACCACCTCATTGTTGCCAATTTGAACAGGGAGAATGAAACTCCCAGGATCTTTAAGCTTTTTGGGCATCTTTTACATCACCCTGGAGCTATACTCCTTAGTAAATACTACTGTATCAACATCCTGCATCTTAACTTTGTTAGTGACCACATCCTTCAAGTACTTAGTGTACTTAGTCATTCCCTAAAAAACATCAAAAAGAGGAATATTAATGTGTAGCTCTCCGAACGTATCAAAGAGCTTCTTAAAGCATTTATTCTCCTTTGCTTTTCTAAGCCTATGTGGGAAAGGTAGTGGTGGCATCCCCTTCACCTATTTAGCAACTTTTGTTTTTGAGTACTCACACTTTCTCAAATTTTAAGTAACTTTTTCAACTACCTGTTGAGGAACCAACTCCGTTTCTACCTCATTAGTTCTGTTTTGAGGTTCTTCATTAAGATTTTTACCATTCTTAAAAGTGATTGTCATTACTTGTTTAGGAGATTCAATATCCCTTGGCAAACCACCCTGAGGCCTGGCATTTTGTGCCATCATTTCCCCAAACTGGTATTCAAAATTCTTTTACAGTGTTTGTTGAACTTTTATTTCAAGAAGACATTTGTTCATGGGTGGCCATGATTTTCTTTAGAATGTCCTCTATGTTGTTGTCCTACATATTTTGTTGTTGTTGCTGCTGAAATTGTTCTTGATGGTTGTTCTATGATAGAATTGATGGTTGAGTATGCCACTTCTAATTGTAAGTGTTCCCATAATTTTTCCTTTGAGCATTTCCCACAAGCATCACTTACTCAGGATTTGAAACACACATAGTTGTCGAATGACTACTATTTCTATAAACCTCACACCAACTTGTGTTCTACTGCACTGCATTTACTTGAGCTGCAGTTTGATTCATACTCAATTTACTTAGTTGGTTCATTATTTGATTTTACATGGCTGAGAGTTGAGCGGCCAAGGTTGTAACATTGTCAACTTTAATCATGCCTGCATCCTTTTTCATTGACCCTCTAAAGGTATCACCATGCCAATTAAATTTTCCTTAAGTAATCCAATTCAACAAGGTGTATAGCTCTTCATACATCAACTCTAATGCTTGACCACCTAAAGCTAAATCTAGGAAAATTTTTGTGTTGTGATCGAGTGCCTTAACAAAAGTGTGAGATAGTATCTTATTGGATGATTGATAATGTGGAAAGTCCCAAGGAATAGCTTTAAACCTCTCCCAAGCATGATATAAGTTCTTATCAAGCATCTGTTTAAAGCTCACAATCTCACTACATAATTTTGCAGTTTTGCCAAATGGAAAGAATTGAATGAGGAATTTTTGGGGCTAAGTCATCCCGAGTTGTGATTGAACTTGTTGGATCAGCATTCGACCACTTCTTTCCTTCCCCAATAGTAAAACGGGGAAAATTTTCAGCCAAAAATAGTTAGATGAAACACCCATAGGGATGAATGTGGAACTGATCTCCAAGAAGTTCAATAGGTGGACTTTTAGATCTTTATGTGAAAGCCCGATAAACTGTTCCCTACTGATCAAAAGTTGCACCATATTCTATTTCAGCTAAAAGTTACCTCCAGTAGCAAGTGGTATTTCCACTTTATGATTTTTCTTGCAGGCTGGTGGATCTACATCCATAAGGGTAGGATTATCTTGTTTTCTTGGATTAGCGGAATGTGGTCGAGAAGAATTGCTTCTCTCCTCAATTTTTGGAAGCGTTGCTCGAGTTTGGGGCTAGTTCGAACCAATTATCTATCCCTTGCTAGCTTACTAGTATATTAACCTACTTCCTACAAAGTCAGAACCAAAACCAAGTAAGAATTACCAAAGAAATCTAAAGAGTAAAACTCAAACTAAAGTACTTGTCAAATTACAAGTCCCTGACAACGGCGCCAAAAAGTTTTTGCATCGAAGTGCACATGCAAGTGTACGTGTTCTCACCAAGTAGTAAAGTCGCACTTTAGAATCGAAGTATCGATCCCACAAGTACTTTTTTTAACAACTATCAAGTTTTAGTTACAGTTAAGATTAAATTGATGTGAAAGTAACCCAAAACAGTTTGTTGAGTTGTTGACTAACAATAAAGTGGACAATGCATAAAAGCAAATTTCTTAGACTATTAATAAGGAGAAACCTAGGGTTAAGGCTCTACAAACAATCATACTAAGATATTGAACTTCATTGGCTATATTACTTATCTTGGTTGTTGATCACGGGGTTGATATTATGATCATGGTCTCTCGAGCCTCAATAACCTATATAACTTAGCGCCACAACTACATCGTTGATAAGGGATGTGAGAACTAAGCTAAACAAAAATATATATTTCATCCGTAGTGAACCAAATAGGTCACATAGGTACATCTCTACCCTACATGCAAATTACAACTTCATTCTATAGAAAATTATAATCCTATTATTTTTACCCTATGTTCTATCCTCCCTCTTTAGTTCTCAAAGATGACAATGTATGTATTCTAAGGGTTGTGAATTCTTACAATAGTTATAAAAGGATAAATAAACAACAAAATATGATAAGCAACGAAAACCAAATAAATTCAATGCAATAGTAATCATGGTCCTTGCCATAACCTCGAAAAAGAGGCATTTAGCCATTCATGGACATAGTAATAATCACCATAGATGAATACATGATAAAATCCAAAAATAATATAAAGTAATGAAATTAAAACCCTATTTGAAGATTTTTCCATCCCCTCTCAAAGTTTAAAAGTCGTCCAAGGTGTTTAGCATTAAGTTCAAGTGTCTTATTTATAGGAGAACAATTTGGTCATTTAGTAGACAAGGTCCGCGTTGCCCCATATATTCAATGGAATAGGGTATGCGTGTAACACCCCAACTTAAGGAGTCCCACATCAGCAAAACACAGAAGGGATGTTGGGTATATAAGTAAGAAAGCCTTACTCCCTAGTGACGCATTTTAAAGTTGTGTGAGCCTGGGTCCAAAGAGGACAATATCACTAGTGATTTGGGGAGTTAAAGGGGTGTCTCGGGCCTTGATAGTTCGAGATGCCCATCACGGCCAGGGCCTCAGCTCTGGTCGTGATAGAATGGTATCAGAGCCACTCTTATGTTGTCCTTGTCTATATGGGTCTGAGTTCAAACAGAGTGTAGGCAAATCCCAGTAAGGTAGGGGAAACCTCAGTCCTGAGTGTAGGAAAATCCCATTCGGTGGGGCAAACCTCAGCGAGGACGCTAAGTCCATAAGGAGGTGTATGTAACACCCTAACTTAGGAAGGAGTCCCACATCGGCAAACCACAGGAGGGATGCTTGGTATATTAGTAAGAAAGCCTTAATCCCTAGTGATGAATTTTAAAATCGAGAAAGCCTGGGTCCAAAGTGGACAATATCACTACTGGGTTGGGGAGTTACAGGGGTGTCTCAAACCTTGATAGTTTGGGATGCCCGTCGCGGCCAAGGCCTCGGGTCAGATCATGATAGTACGAGGTGGCCTCATCATGGTGACACACTGTAAATTCACCTTGTAATCCATATCTATGACCACAATGCATATTTCATAGCATAGACCAAGGTCCACAATGCCATATGCATCCATGACCTCAATTTGACTCCTAAACTTGTTTCATGCACTTGTCCTTTCATCCAAGCCTTTTGGTGTTGTTTTCACTTGAATTACAAATTTTGTATCATCCTTATATCATCATAATCAACTCAACAAGCATCCTGTATCATTAAACACCATGAATTAGAACTCCAAACAGCATAATGTCAAGGACAACGAACTAGAAACTTAAGCTAAGAACTAGTTTTGCCTTTTTTGATCTTTAACTTATTGTTTGACTCTAGACTTGATTCAATTTAATCTTAAACCTTGTGACTAATTAATTTAACACTATGATTCTCAATTATACCATTGTTAACACTTTAAGCACATAAGTAGTCCTCAAAACAAGGCTAAATAAGCTCGGATAATTATACTAGGGTGCATATATCAACCTCAGATCACTCCTACTAAAGCTTCCCTATGGATATTACCTCTTATTACCACCCCTTAGACCTCGTGATGTATACCTACCAGTAGCAACAAAACTATGACTAGTTATGCAAAGAGGAAGTCTCATCCCCCTAACAAAACACCAAATTCGCTCATACTTTGTAGGTAAGATCGCAATAGCACGTCTAGCTAATACATGAAATCTCTCCTCATAATTTACAATCATCATAAAACCTTTCTCCATACTGGTAAACTAATCTCTCTTATGATCTCGAAGGTTGTGAGTCATATACTTCTCCAAGAAAGCCTTGGTGAACTGACTACATACCATAGGTATAGATCCAGCCAGCCTAGAATCAACATTAACTATCAACCAATGCCATACATATAATTCTAACTAAAAATATTATAGTCTACTCCATGTACCTCGATGAATACTAAATTATAGAGCCTTCATCACAACCAGTCCAAAACTCAAATACATCTTTTCCTAGGGCCCTAGAAACCTGAGTGAAATCAATATCAATAAATGACCCAACATTTTCTAGTCCTCGACTGTCATAGCTGGTTGAGCCTCTACTCCCTGTGGTACTACTGCTGTCGGAGGAATATTTACTCTAGGAGTAACAATTGTAGGCAGAACTCATAAATCAGTACTACTCTGGTCTGTTGACTGAGATCCATTATACGATGCACCACCTACTAATCCTACCAACTAAAAAAAGGTATCTTTGAGCATTCAAGAATAAATAAACTCTAGTAGAGCTTAGGCTGCCCCCTAGCTCACCAATGACTAGCATAGTGGAATCTCTAGAGCTACTTCTACCTCAAGAAAAATGACATGATTTGGTGAAGGCTCCTTGTCTTGATCTCTAGATAAAGCTATAGCTCTAGCCTGACCTTGGCCTCTAGGTCATCCATGGCCTCAAGTGTGTTCTCAAGTTGTAGGCTCAGGGTCCTTATTTCCAATCAGCATAGTTCGCATCCTAACCATTTATGAAAAAGTGAAACAATGGGAACTTTTAAAATGATCATATATTAAATACACAAAAATGAATAAAAAAGATGTATTTTTACTAAGAATGCCCTATAGCCTTCGAAAGATAGGATGCGAACATCATCGGACTGATCTGTGGGACTCTACAAGACACTTACTGTTATAACAATAATAAAAGTAAACCTAGGATTAGATATTAATTTTTCATGACCTAATTTCTCAAGTTATTATAGAATCTACTTTAACCCACCAAGAGGTAAGGAAAACCATAGTCTAGAACGGCAGGTAACAGGATAAATGGTAAAATATTAGAGAATACAAAATCTAATCATGCAGGTAAAATATCTAATAACATAAACAATAATGGAAGAACTAAAATACAAGGAAAAGATGGAGAAGTTCAAAGAGAATATCCCACAACCTAGTAATATCGGTACAAGAGCCACTAAAATCTAAAAGAATAAGAGTAGTAAATAGTACCCAATATAGGTAGTCTCAAAAATGTAAACACTTTCAAAAAGTAGTAAAGGGTAAGAGGATCAACTTTGGCTCAAAAATCTCATCCTATATCTAAATCCCAAGGCAAGTAAGATAGAAAATTAGTGGCTATAACTTGACCCGAATCTATATCAAACAAAGATGCAGAAGTGAAACATGAGTAGCAAAGCAATGGATACTCAGTAGACATCATCATTCAACTGAGCTAAATCATAACAAAAGTATAATAAAATGAGAGAAAGTAATATGAAGTCATGGATATATTTTATATCTAAAATACAACATCAAATATGGGAATAAAATAAATAAAAATAAATATAGTCTAACTACTAATTAATTAGACTTCTAACAATACTTCCATAAGCCCCTAAGGTGAAAATAGATAAAGGAATACCTTGTCGAGTCCATATGAAATTGGTGGATGCAAAAATAGAAGAGTAATGATGACTATTACTTCATACGAACACCAAAGAGACCATATCAAAAATTCCCTTCAAATCATAATGTTATACTTGAACTATAACTGAAGAGAGATATCACCATAATAATGTCATAAACAGATCATAAATGTTGGACTTGAACTAGAACTAGAGTTCGTACCATCATATTAAAGTATCACATATGAATTGTAATTGTCGAACTTTAAATAAAACAAGTAAGCAAGTTCAAAGTAACAAGTTTATCCAAAGGTCAAAAGGTGTCTATATCATTTAAGGTTCATGATATTCTTAGGTAATAGAAGAAGGCCTTCCATGACTACAAAGTCTAATTTAGATACTCAACTTAAAAGAGGGTCGGTGGGGCTCGCTACTAAGCTTGAAAGTTCATACTAAGGTAATTTTCTACCCAAAAGTAATCTAAGGCTCCAATTTTAGACTACTAAATATAAAGAAAGTCGAAACTAGTTTTGAGATAAAAACCTAACACAAAGGAGGAAGAATGATCCCAAATTCTACATAAAATAGCTTTCTTAGCGGCTAAATAATTCAAAAGTCATAAAACATACAACCAACCTACAAAACCCTACCCAGTACTAGAAAAATGCTATAAAATATCACAATAAAGCTCAATATAGGAATAAATTAAGCATAGCCTACCTAGATGTTGTTGAAAGCTCGATAAAGTCCATTAAATCAAAGTTTTTCCCTTTAAAGAAGCCTCTATGTTGCCACGTTATCAAAAAGGTAATTAATCCATTACAACAAAAAAATAATAACAATATTGCATATAATTTCTCTGGATCCAAAATGAAGCTAAAATTTTCTTGTAAGGCCTACTTATGGAATCACAACTTTGAAATTGTCAAAACATCCGACTATGCTTAGTGATAACTTACCTTCAATATTGGGTGAAATCCAAGTACAAATGATCCCTAAATTATCGTATAAAGTAACTAGGGATTTAAATTTAAACTAGAAACTAAATAAAAAATTTGGACATAAACTTACAAAAATATCAAAGATAAAATAACCAAAACAACATCTCTAATTCACACTGATCATCCAATGATCAAACTCCACTCTCAATAAGCTCTCTAGGGATTTTATGAAGTTGGGACTTAAGAAAAATAGTTGAAAATCGGGTTCCACAACTTTAAATGCTTCCAAGGGTCCCTTATTTATAAATATGAAGACCCCATCATGACCACAACACCTAAACCGGCCAACCTTTCATAAACGTAGCAATCTACTTTGAATGTGAAGGAGCTTGTTTGGATAGGTCTGCCAAATCACCCTTCATGAATGTGAATGCCATCCTGGGAATGCGAAGGACATGTTTTCTTCATCTTTGCAAATATGGCCAAGCCTCGAGAATGCAAAGGCCAAAACATGGTTGCTCAAGCTAAAGTTGCACTAGCAAACTTGCCATTTTTCTATGTTTCAAAATCTCATGAATGCAAAAGAACTATTCTATTGATGTCATTTAATCAAATATAGAATCTAGTAAGATTGAGGTCAGTCCCACTAGTAATAGGTCTAATTCTAATCAAGTGTTTGTCTAGGAAACTTGCAAATAAGTATAATAGAGGGGTACTTTGTGAAACAAGATAGTAATATTAATAATTTTTGGTTGTTAAATGATTAATAAATATGACAAAGCACTAGGATTATGATTGGCATGATTTCATAACTACACAAGTTGCTCATGCTAGAAAACCTTCTGATGTGTTGCATGAAAAATTTAACAATATAGGTTCATATAAATATCTCTCAGGCTTGATCAGATAAATTTCACTCTTCGACTCTCGGTCTTTGAGTGTCACACTACTAACCTTTATTTCTGATCCCAGATTAACTATCCGTGTTACAATTCAAGTTATTAGATAAAGATTGATAGCTTTAAATCTTTATTATTATTTCTATTTCCTAATATGTAACTTTCTCTCGAGAGAGTTTAGAATACAATCGAGTTCCTAACACTTTCAATCTTTAGAAAAGAATTCATAACGAAGGAAATATCAATACATGCAAGTCCACTAGTCTAGAATTGATTTGCACTTTACCGGTTTGTTAATTCCTAATGGTTACCACAACCCTAGTTGAGGTAATTAGCTACTAATAAAAGCAAAAACACAATAAGAATTCATATATGAAAACATGATTATGAACTTACAATAAGAATTAAACTCTATACAACCAACTTGAATTAAAACCCTAGTAACGATGTTCATAAAATTCCTAGAATATTCCTTAGAATCTCATGATATAATATTGTAAAATATAAAGTAGTGGACCTCATACAAATAACCTTATAAGATTATTTGTAGACATAATAAATCATATCCCAAATAAAATAAGAAATCTAGGTCGGTGGCCTCGGACTATAGAAAGGTACGACCATTGTTAAAATCCATGATCATCCTTGAGTTCTTGTGTTTAGCCCATGGACTTTATCATCTTCAGGACTTTGATGGTAAGATTCTCAGTACAACTCTATTTATCAAAATACAATTATATAATATTATCATTTTATCATCCTACGCTTCAACGACTAAAACTAACAACTCTAGAGTTCCTTCCCATGACCTCATACACGATCGTGTAACCAAAGTACATTCGTGAGATGCTATCATCTGATCTTTCTTCTACTTAAAAACTGCATATTGAAATTTTGATACATTCCTTTACTAACTTGGGATGGTCATGGTATCAAACCATTATCGTGTAACCCTTCCATCTGATTAATTTCTAAGAACCAAACCTCTAGATCTTGGTATGATAGCCCTTATATGACCATGGTTAGATCCCATAGTCATTCATCCTATGTTTGATCCATTTTAGTCCCTTTTCAGAACTTTTCTTCTCCAAGCCTATTTATTTTACAATCATTCAAAACCAATTATATCAATACAAAAATGCCCTTATACTTGCAGATATTCATCATTTTAAGCATCGCAATGCTATAAATTCATGGTACATCAACACCCTCAACTTAGAACATTTCCATGTCCCTAGGAAAATATAATACAATAAACAAACAAAAGATGCTTAACACCTAGAGAAACTAAACATACTATGATAGTCCAACACTTATGAAAATCAAATTTTTAGCATGCCTAAAGAAAATCATAGGTCAACACTCTCCAATGATATTAAAAAATCAACAAGTGTTATGAACATACAAACTAAACACCATAACACAATGGAATTAAGACATGGAAGTTACATTAGTAAGACACAACCTAACACCTTTGACAAAAGACACTACCTGACCAAGCACAGACCAAAATATAGGCCTTATGCCATCACAACAAAGATTTCCCACACTTAGCATATGTAATGTAAAGCATAATAGGTATAAAATCAAATATCTCTCTTTGACAAGGAAGTCTAGTCATGTTTGTTTAGTACTATAGGCTTGTCAATATTTTACAAGCCTTAGCTTTTGGTCATTCAGATTAGGATCACTATAGGACTTTATTAACTTATAATATAGGTTCATAGTTAGGGATGGTATATATGGATATAGTGACTAACCCTCCTTGACACTACACTTTGGCTTCTATTTTTAATTTTCTCATCTTGTTTCTTTCAATTTTTTAATTCTTTAGACTCTGGGTGAAGTTTAATTTTCTTTCTTTTTTATTTTCATTTATTTTTCAATTTCTGAGATAGGACCTTTCCATTCTCTACTCCCTCTATGGACTCAATTATGGTTGAGGAAGTCTAAACTATATTGGGAATAGTGGCAGTTGGTGCACTTGATGTCTCAACAATTGGAGTAGTCTATGTTACCCTCAAACCCTAATCCACCACCTCAATTATTGGTGGTATCTCAACTTTCTCTGGTAAAACTTCCTCGAGGGTATGTGCATCATCCCTTACTCTTTTTTTTTCTTCTTTCATTCTTTTCTTTCTCTTCTTTTCTCTTTTGTTTTGGTACATATTCCTCTAATGCTATAATTCCCTACCAATCTACATTGATTTTTTATCATTACACTTAACCTAAGATTGTCTAGTATAGAAGTTCACTACTATATAGTCCACATCCACCACAAGATCTGCTAGTAAAGGAATATGTAAAAGTGAAGAAGATGAAATAGGCATGATCATCTTAATAAGAATCCAAGACACTTCTTTTAGGACGGTTATGTCAGTAGTAAGGGTTCCTATGTCCAAAGACTAGATATTATAATCTGTAGTTGAGATCCAACTTTCGAATCTACCAAAGTGGGTCTACACTACCTACACTGCATCCTTGATTTCATCATCCACATAGGGGTTGACCCCTACTTCAAATTTTCTAATTTGTGCATCATGCACCACATATGTCCTTAGAATTTACTCCAGGTGAGAAGTTTGTATCAATGTGTAATTGGATAGAGCTTGTGTATATGCATGTAATGGTGTTATAGTAGGTTGTAATGAAGAGAAAGTAGAACTGGATTTATATATTGAAATCTCAATAGCCAAGACTCTCCCAATAATATTAGTAATCTTTATATCTTAATCTTAATTAGTCGGGTTACTCGTAATGTTAATCAGACCTATATCATCAAGCCTCGAGGGTTGTATAAATCTTTCCATGGCATTAATAGTCAAAACAATTGAGTTCCACAATAAATTTTTGACAAAAGAGAAGAATGGCAAAGTGGTTCTGAACTGTAGCACCTTAGTTCTTATCACCCCGTGATGATTTATGAAATATTTAACTCCAATCTCGATATAAGTGCAACAACTAACGCCGCATTTGTCACCCCTAATGTGTTTTCATTAGATATAGGTACAATGTGGTGTCTCACCACCGACCACCAACCTTGGTTGTCAACTTCAATGTGTGCTTATAAATTAATCCTTTATTGACCCACAAAGCATTCTCATCATTTTTAGCAAAGTGGTCTTCCAGCCACCAATAATACATTAACTGGTCATCCATGCATAGTTTTTTACTCTTTTCAAATCATTCATACAAAAATCATACTTTAGAGTCTCCTCAATAGGTTCAAATTCCTCTCCAAATAAGGTACTTGAGGTAGCCTTGATGAAGTTATCAACTTTAGTATACAAGACTTGGATGGTGTCAAATCTGGACTCCTTCTTCATATATTTTTTCTTTCCCAAAGGGGTCATATTATTCAGTATCACCTCTTAGTTAGCATAAAATTCTTACTCTAACTTCTGCCCATAATTCATAAGGAGTCTGGTCATCCATCCCAACTCATATTTTTTAAAGCATTGCACCAACTTTGGGACTTTCTGAAGAGATTCTAGCAATATCTAGGCACCTCTGGAATGATCCTCTTTTTTTCTCGATCATGTAGTGAAACTCCATCGATGTAGTAGTCCAATAATTTTAGGGCCACCCAATATAGAGGGTGAGCACCTCTTTGAAGTGGTGCAGCAGCAGTAGCAGCCTCAGAAGATTTAGGGTTAGATGCCCCATCGTTATTTAAAAAGCTAATCTCCTCAGCATTATGCTCACCCTCATCTAAGTATGCATCTTTTCTTTCCTCTTTAGACTAGGAAAGATTTATGGGGAGTGAATTCTTCTGAAAAGGACGTAGATGTGGTTGCCTTGGCCTTTTACTTTTTAAGTTCACTTGCCTAGCCCTTTTTGGTTTGAGATGAGTGTTGTTCAAATTCAGATCAAATAATAGAGAAGTCCTCCTCGCTCCTAGTAGAATTGTTAAACTTACTCTTTGAGGTCAGAGGTATGTCCTTGGGTTCCCTCTTCTTAGGGATGTCCTTCAGTAGATTTATTTATGCCTTGGTGCTATTTTACTACATTAAAAAAAGTTAGAATCAATTTTTGAAAAATTTAAATAGGTGCACTAAATATATAAGATGACTTGTCCTACTATCATGCAATAGAGGTACGATTATATCTTTTGATCATAGGAAGGGTTCCCCATAATAACTATGAAGACATGTCGTTAGACGATTGGTTCCTATGATCATGCAAAGAAAGTATGATTGTACCTTCTAATCAGAGCAACATCACAAAAGTAATGGGGGTATGCCATACTAGATAATTACATACCACAATCATACCTAGATAACACAATTATGGGATACTGTAAGACCCCGTAAAAGTCCTAAGCTTAATTCAATCCTTTAGGCTTGTCAAGGGGTCCTAGACTTAGAATATTTTAGCTATGTACTCAGACTTAGTGTCATTTAAGCCTACGAAGGTTGGAAATCTTATTTCACAACCTTTACATCCATTAAATGTAGATGTTTAGGTTGATTCATGATTATAAATATCCGCAGGTGTTTCCAGACAAGTTTTGGATTTTTTAAACTTTGTTTAAAGTTTCTTTGGAATCCCAAAAAAGTAAATCAACACGATTTTAGTGTGCCGCGTCGACTATCACATTAATTACTATTTTCCCTAGCTACCACCGTCTAATTCCAGTGAATCGATGTGAATATAGTACGACACATTGGCTATCGTATTGATGGCATCGATGCACCACATTGACCTGCACGTCAGTAACCTAGTTTTCAATCATTAAAACACCGCGATCTTGGGGGTATTTTGGTCTTTTTCCCTAACCATCAGCCCCCAAAGATATGAAATTCATCCCTAATTCACAAAAGTATTCTCACTTTCTCTCAAATCTCTTAAGAACAAACCTTAGGGTTTTCAATTCAAGATTCAAATCTCAAGAATTCTACCATCAATCTTCTCAAAATCAAGCATCAAGGTATGTGAAATGTTCATCCAAGGGTTCCTTCCACCCTTGGAATCCAAGAAACTCTTTTGAACTTCAAGTAATTGATTTTATGGTTTTCAATAGTTGTAATTAAAGTGTATCCATGATTGTTATTTGGATTAAGTTCTTAATTTATAATTTTATAAGTATACATATATATATATATATATATCATGTGAAATTGATAATTATATGCGTAGATTCATGTGAATCCATGATAAACCCTTGACTTGTGAAATTAGCGATGAATTATGATGCTCACTTGTTGTTCAATACTATGTGCATAAACTATGCTCACCAAGTGCTTGATAAATTTTCCATGTGAACTATTAAGAGAATGAAATCATGTCTAGTTAGCTTATGTGCAAGTTATATCATGCAAGTGCTTGTCAAAATGCCCCAATGAATGAATGATGATCAAGTTCATAGTTTACATATTTCATATATTGCTCTATCTCTTAATTTATGCTATTGAGTCCTGGGGGTACTTGTACCTGATAATTTAGTTGAGTACCTAGATCCATAGTCAGTCATAGAATAGTATCAGTCACGACACAATCAATAGTACTCTCAATTAGTTATAGAACTCAGAAAAACTTAGTCGAATCCATATTAGTCCAGTATAATTTAGTATCTAGTTTAGACCTCGGTAAACTTAATCAGCTAACAGAATTTAGTAGTATTCTATCAGTCAACGGAACTCAGTGAACTTGGTTCAGTTCAGTCATATAATAATATTAGTAATAGCTCAATCCAACGTAGTATAGTTTAGAACTTAGTCCAACGTCGATTTCAGTTGGGAGCAGGATTTAGCACCGAATGAACCTAAGGATAAGGACTCACCTGCTAGTAGAGGGTATGATCCTTAGAAGCAATCCTTGTGTTCCAAAACTACGTAGCCAGCGTAGGTTGAGATATCTTCCTGGCAGATATTATTAGGGTTGATATATCTTAATTGAGTTTTTCTTATCAGTGAGGGTTGACGGAAGGGCTTCCTGTTAGAAAGATTTAACTCACAGCTTGTCCTTACTAGTGGCATGGTATTGATATCCTTCCAACTGGGGTTATAGGTCGAACCCCAAATTAATTAGAGAAGGGGCATGTCAGTTAGAAGATTACCTCCCACAGTCTCAGTTCCAGTCTTGGTCTCAGAATAGAACTTAGTTCAGTTCTACAGATTCAGGACTATCAGACATACTCACTCAGCTCAGTACAAAACTCAGTATGGTTCCACAGTATTCAGAACTATCAAATACAATCATTCAAATAATCAGTAATACAGTATTCATAAACTCAGATATCAGGTATCAGTATTCCACTTTAGTATTCAGTATTAGCATGATCTCAGTTACAATCTATGTATTCATGCATGTACTCTTACTCTGTAATACCCATGTTATTTATTTATTATTATGTATGCATATGAACCCATGCATTTTATCCTACCTCACTAAGCATACCAGTATATTCAAAGTACTGACGCATGCTTTTCTTTGTGCTATGAGGTCTTATATCATAGGTTCAGATGCACGGGCTCCAGAGCACCCTAAGCAGTTTAAATTCTCAGCTTTCAGAGTAGTGGTGAGTACTTATAGTTTTATGAGATGCTTATTAGTTATAGTACTTCAATCTTATTTTATTAGATGAAGTTAGTTGGAGGTTTATCCCATCAACTCCATAGTTCAGATAGTTAGAGGCTTTTTTAGACTTAGAGTATTTTTTGACAATTGTTTAGTTTTTCAGTACTTATATTCAGTTTTGGTATTTTGATACCGTATTTAGATTTATTTATAGATTTGAACAATATCGCATATGTTTTTGTCTATTTCCATAATCAATACAGTATTTATTACATAGTTATTGCAGCAGGTTCTAGTCACGTGTTAGCTTTTGGTCCTTCAGGATTATGAACATCGTTTAACGTCTAGGGTACAGACTCAAGGGTTACAAACTTTGTATCAGAGCCTAAGGTTCAACAAAGTCCTAGGAAGTTTAAAACCTACATCTAGTAGAATCTTGTGCATAGGTTTCTTGGATGCCATACTTATGGACAAGAGGCTACGAGATGTTTTAGGAAAAGGTTCCCTTTTTTCAGTATTCATGTCGTGTGAGTGATCATGAGCTCCTGTTACATTTTCTTTCAAATCCTAGATTTTCTTATGTTTACAAAATATGCCTCAAAAGAGGAATTAGGGAAGAGGAATGGGAGATCAATCAGCCCCCCAACATGTCCATCTAGATCCTTTGGGTGAGCATGTCTCCCATGTTAAGTTTTAAATAGCCTTTACCACCCTATCTCATTCTATGATAGCCCAAAATAAATGTTCAGCTATGGTTCCGGCCAACCTAGTGGCTAATATTGTGGCTGCTAGGATTTGGAACTTTACTCGAATGAATCCTCCCTTATTCTCAGGTTCTAAGACTAAAGAGGATCCACAGGAGGTCCTCGATCAGCTTCAAAAAGTCATAGATATCATGGGAGTGACTTCCAGTAAGAGTGCTGAGTTAGTCTCCTATCAGCTATAAGATATAGCCCATACATAGTTTAAACAGTGGAAAGGTAGATAGGGTTGTAGATTTAGAGACCATAGAATAGGAAAAGTTTGCTACAACCTTTTTTTCTACAACCTTCTTAGATAGATTTTTACCCTTAGAGATGAAAGAATCCAAGGTATTAGAGATCATCAATCTTAGGCAACGCAGTATGAGAGTAAAAGAGTATTCCCTCAAGTTTACTTAGTTATCCAGGTATGTTCCCCATGTAGTAGCAGATAGTAGATACAGAATAAGCAAGTTTGTGTCTGGGTATTGGGTAGAGTAGTTAAGGAGTGCAAGACTAGAATGTTGATAAGGGAGATGGACATATCTAGACTTATGGTCCATGATCAATAGATTGAGGAATAGAAAAATAAGAAGAAGGAGATAGAAATAAGAAAGCCAGAATGGGTAGCTTTAGTTTTGCCCAGCCAAGGTCAGAGAGTGGTAACCATTCTCAGTTTAGTCAGAAGTTTTCAGCCCCAGTTCTATCTTCAGCTAGTACACTAGTACCAAGGTTTAGGAATGACAGTCATAATAGAGCGCCAGGATCCAAAACCCAGAGTAGTGTAAGTTGTGTTTGTACTAATCTGCTTTGCAAAGAATGTGGTAAGAATCATAAGAGTATGTGTAGATCCAGTAGTGATGTCTATTTTGGATATAGTGAGTCAAGTCACAGAGTTCAAGACTATCCTAAGCCTGGTCTACGAAGTCTACATAATCATCCTTCATTTCAGTTTGATTGCCCGAATCAGCAGGGTGCCACTCCCTATTCCACCAGTGGGTAGCACCCAAATAGGCTTTATGCATTTCATTCCAGGCAAGATCGGGAAAGTTCTCCTGATGTTGTCATTGGTACATTATAGACCTCCCATTTATATGTTTATGTCTCATTAGATCCAGGAGCTTCTATATCTTTTGTAACTCCTTGTATAGTTGTTAACTTTAAGGTCAGAATATATATTAACAATAAAACCTTTCTCAACCTCTACCCCAGTGGGTCAGTCTATCATAGCGTGCCGGGTATATAGGAACTGTCTGGTTATGATATCTCATGAAGTCAAACTTCCATATTTCAGTAGTAATATTAGTATGTGCAAAAAAGTAATGGGTAAGAATGATTCCTAACCTGTCTTTACCTCAGTTCAAAGTGTATCCTTCAGTCATCACAATACCTATGCATACTTTACGTCTCAGCTCTATGAACACAACTTATATTCACACACTTTCCACAGATTTGTGTTCGTTTCTAGTTCCTAGTATGAGAAGCTCTAGTTCACTCAGCAGTACGAAGTACATTTCATGAAATCATGAACTCCAAACTCAAGTTATACAGCTCATGACTTCTATACTCATTCCTTACATTATGTTTAGTCCTAGTTACCGTATTAATCGTAGTTTTAGTTACATTCTTAGATATAGTGTCAGTCTCAGTCGAGTAAGTAGATCAGTAACTTAGTTCAATTTTAAGTTTGCTTGACCATAGCATACAGTTATTAGTTATTCAGTTATTAGTATTTTAGTACCTCAGTTCACACAATATTTCAGAATCATGTTATATGCATGGTCATACATTCTCAAATAATACAACTTTTCTTTTTCACGAATTTATGCTCAGTTATATCATGTTACCCAGTCAGTCCTTACCTCATGTACAGACACTCTACAGTTTTAGTCCAGTTATTCAGACTAAGTATAGTTCAGTCTTACATGCCCAGTATTTAGCTATTAGTCATCCAGTTAATCAGATAAGTTAGGAAACTTATGCATTCGTGTGTAGCTCCCATGAGAATATTTTTCAATAATCCCAAGTGAAGTGTCATACTAAGGTGGAGACTATAGTTGAGAATAAGTTTTCAATATGAGTTAGTCTGTAAAGCTAGTAATTTAGTATTAGTAGTTAGACAAACAAGTTTGTGTGGTGTGGTTTCCACTTTTCCATATAGTCGCAGACAAGTTTGTGTGGTGTGTTTTCCACTTTTCCATATAGTCGCCCTGTCCGAATGTCTTATGAATGTAACTATTATAAGATGGACCAACCAGGTAGTTTCATGTTCAGCTCAGTTCATGTATTATGTCTCAGCTTCAGATCCCAGATATTCAGTCACGATTCAGTTTGTAGGTGCCTTGTGCATCTCCCCAGTTTTCCTCATATCTTAGCCAAGTCAGCATTCTTCAAGGGACATAATATCCCATGGGGGAGATATACTATAACCCTAATCTTTCATGTCCTAAACCTTCTAATTCTTTCACTTAACAGATCCAATTTAGAGTAGTGGATACTCATAAGTTGACCCTCAAGTTCCAATCTCGGTCGTGAGCCATATATTCAAGGGGCTCAGTTCAGTGCATGATATTCAGTTCATGTACCATGTTCCAATCTCAATCATGTTCTCTTGTTCCCATTCATACGTACTATAAAAATGATCTTAAGTTCATCGGTATTTTTTTTGTTTAAGTAATAGTTTTCCTTGAACTCATTCAGTTTCATGTTCAGATTTCAGTTACAAACTTGGTATCAATTACCATTACATATTCAGTTATACGTTCATGAGCCAGTTCTGTCATTATCCATGCATCAGATATGCATGTTCTATATATAGATTCAATTTATCAGTAATACCAGTCATGCATTCATGAATCATGTTTAGCTATATTCATACATTAGATATGCATGTTCAGTACAATAATTTAGAATACTAGTAATATCAGTCATATAGTCATGTTCCAGATGTTCATGTCCAGTAGGTAAGTCAGTCTCTTAGTATTCTCAGTCTCAGCAGTCTCATTCAAGGATGAATGTTCCCAAAAGGGATATAATGTAAGACCCCATAAAAATCCTGAGCTTAATTCTGTCCTTTAGGCTTGTCAAGGGGTCCCAGACTTAGAATATTTTAGGTAAGTACTCAGACATAGTGTCATTTTAGCCTACGAAGGTTGGTAGTCTTATTTTGTGATATTTACGTCCATTAAATGTTGATGTTTAGGTTGATTCATGATCAGAAATGTCCGTAAGCGTCTCCAAAAAAGTTTTGGAATTTTTGGACTTCGTTGGAATCTCCTTTGGAATCCCAAAATAGTGAATTAACGTGATCTTAGCATGTGGCATTGACTATCGCATCGATGACTATTTTCCCAAGCTACTAGCGTCCAATTCCAGTAAATCGATGTGAACATGGGGCGATGTGTTAGCTATCGCGTCGATGCCATTGATGCATCACATTGATACAAACATCGGTAACTCAGTTTTCAGTCATTAAAAGACCATGTTCTTGGTTGTTTTGGTCTTTTTCCCCAATCGTCAACCCCTAAAAACATGAAATTCAGCCTTAATTCCCAAAAATATACTCACTTTCTCTCAAAATCTCTCAAGAACAAGCCTTAGTATTTTCAATTCAAGATTCAAATCTCAAGAATTCTACCATCAATCTTCTCAAAATCAAGCATCAAGGTATGTGAAGTTTTCATACAAGGGTTCCTTCTACCCTTGGAGTCCAAGAATCTCTTTCGAAGTTCAAGTAATTGATTTTATGATTTTCCATGGTTAAAATTAAAGTGTATCCATGATAGCAATTTGGATAAAGTAGCTAATTCATGATTTTATATATATATATGTGTGTGTGTGTGTGTGTGTGTGTGAAATTGATCATTATATGTGTAGATTCGTGTGATCCATGATAAACCCTTGACTTGTAAAATTAGAGATGAATTATGATGCTCCCTTATTGTTCAATACTATTATGATGCTCCCTTATTGTTCAATACTATGTGCATACACTATGCTCACCAAGTGCTTGATAAATTGTCCATGTTAACTATTAACAGAATGAAATCATGTCAAGTTAGCTTATGTGCAAGTTATATCATGCAAGTGTTTGTCAAAATGCTCCAAAGAATGAATTATGATCAAGTTCATATTTTACATGTTTCATGTAGTGCCCTATCTCTTAATTTATGCTATCGATACCTAGGGGTAGTTTTATTCGATAATTTAGCTGGGTACCTAGAGCCATGGTCAATCATAGAATAATATCAGTCATGGCACGATCAGTAGTACTCTCAATCAGTTATAGATCTTAGGAAAACTCAGTAGAATCCATATTAGTCCAGACTAATTTAGTATCCAGTTCAGACCTTGGTAAACACAGTTAGCTAGCAGAATTTAATAGTAATCCATCAGTCAATGGAACTCAGTGAACTTGGTTCAGTTCAGTCAAACAGTAATATCAGTAACAGCTCAGTCCAGCCTAGTACAGTTTAGAACTCGTTCCAATGTCTATTTCAGTTGGGAGTATGATTCAGCACCGAGTGAACCCAAGGATGGGTACTTACCTGCTATTAGAAGGTGTGATCCTTAGAAGCAATACTTGTGTTCCAAAGCCACGTAGCCACCGTAGGTTGAGATATCTTCCTACCAGATATTACTAGGGTTGCTATATCTCATTTGATTTTTTTCTATCAGTAAGGGTTGACGGAAGAGCTTCCTGCTAGAAAAGGTTAACTCACAGCTTTTCCTTACCTAAGGCATGGTATTGATACCCTTCCAACTGGGGTTATAGGTTGGACCCCAAATCAGTTAGAGAAGGAGCATATCGTTAGATGTTACCTCCCACAGTCTCAGTTCCAGTCTCCATCTCAGAATAGAACTCAGTTCAATTCTACAGATTCAGGACTATTAGACATAGTAACTCAGCTTAGTACGAAACTTAGTATGGTTGTATAGTACTTAGAACTATTAGATACAGTCATTTAAATAATTAGTAATATAGTATTCATAAACTCAGATATCGCTTATCAATAGTCCCCTTCTGTATTTAGTATTTACACGATCTCAGTTACAATCTATGTATTCATACATGTACTCCTTCTCAGTCATACTCATGTTATCCAGTTATTATTGTGCATGCATATGAACCCATGGATTTCAGCCTACCTCACTGAGCATACCTGTACATTCAAAGTACTAACATATGCTTTTCTTTGTGCTATAGTGTCTTATATCATAAGTTTAGACGCACGGGCTCCAGAGCACCCTTAGCAGTTCAAATTCTAAGATTTCAGAGTAGCGGTGAGTCCTCATAGTTCAAGGACATGCTTATTATTTACAACACTCCAGTTTTATTTTAGTAAATGGAGTTAGTTGGGGGCTTGTCCCATCAACTCCATACTTCAGACAGTTAGAGGTATTTCAGACTAGATTATTTTTAGACAGCTATTTATTTTTTCAGTACTTATATTCAGTTTTGGTAGTTTGATACCGCATTCAGATTTATTTAAAGATTTGAACCTTATGGCATATTTTTTTACCTATTTTCCACAATCATTACAGTATCTATTACAAAGTTATTACAGCAGATAGCAGTCATGGGTTATCTTATGGTCCTTCGAGATTATGAGCACCGTGTAGCATCTAGGGTACAGACTTGAGGCATTACTGATGCACTCTTTTGATGAGCACTTACAATATTTTAACTATGATCCCCTAACAACCCAAACTACGACCATAAGTGGATACCACAATCATAGGTTGTGTTGTGGAGTATACTTACACTTACAAAAAATCATACTTAATATGTTTGACTCTTTTTATACACTATTTAAGACAATTAATGACCTACGATTATGCACAAATGGGTACTTAGATTTCCCCTATGATTGTAATGACTCCTATAACCCAAATTGACTTAACAACTCAATTAATAAAAGTTTAACTATAAGTCTTACTATTTCTCTTTCGATTGGATAAGAAAAGGGAGTATTAGCTTTGGATCTCAAGTAATGTGCCCGATATTTGCTCTTAGGATCAATTAGGAATCACTGATTTGGTTGTTTTAATGATTAGAATAGATTAGGGTATTGAATCAAGTCCTTGATATGGGCTTAAATATTTAAAACACGTGAAGGTCGGGTCGAATCGAGTCTTTATTATTTAAGTAAGATCCACAGATGGAACCTTTATACGATCATGGTATCAACCCATGATCGTGTTATCTCGCCACAGCTAGGTACTAATGGAAACTTAACTAGGAACCTATGAGCCTTATGGTAGATCTTGATATGTGACCATGATCCTTCCATAAAATCATAGTTTTGTTTCCTTATTAGCTAATCTACAAGAGTTTAATTAGATGATGGGCACTACGATCGTAACATGTATGTATGATCATGGTGACCCATCATAGGATAACTCCTTGATTTTAATCCTATGTGACTTTGATCAAGTGTGCTTAGATGACTGAATCTAGGACCGTTGGATTTGCCTAGGATTGTACAATCCTTTCATGGGTTCAATCCCGAGTCTAATTCAACAACTTCTTTTTGGGAACAATGCAGCAATAAGAACTATTACCCTATAAAATATAAAGTACAAAACATGGATGACCTTCTAAGAAGTGCTTTATTTAATAATTACTCAGACTTCACCAACAAGGGCAAAGGTTTCCTCTAATGAAGCACTTAATTTAACGTCGTAGCATGACCCAATTCCGTTGACTGCTCAGACTTCATCAAGGTTAACTTTCTTGCATGACCTCATCTATTCTATAGTTCCTATATAGTGTTTCACACACTGACTATTTGATCCTTAATTTTCTAGGAAATAGGCAAAGCCTTAAATTATCTAGCAAGAACAAGTCTCGTGGGTGAAATTCTTTATATTCAATTTTTTGGTCATAATACTACTTTATATTTTCCTTGAACAAGGTTGAGATCTCCTAAGCGTGAAAATGGAATTCATCCATCTCATTCATCTGTTCTAATATCAGTATCACTATATCACTCCATTCCAAATTCAGCCTTTTTAATACCTACAATGCCTTATGTTCAAGTTTGACAAGCAAGTGGCATGCTTTGCCATACACAATCTGATTTGGATAGCACTTATAGAGGTTTTACACATTTTCTGATAATCTCACAATGAATCATTCAACCTTTTAGCTAGTCTGTCCTATTGGCATTCACAATCTTCACCAAGATAGATTTTTTCTTTCGAATTGAGACCTCAACTTTCCCCGTTGTTTGAGGGTGATAAAGTTTTCCACCTTGGGTTTAATGACATATTTTTCAAGCAGGGTTATGAAGAGTCCATTGCAAATATGTGGGCCCCCATCACTAATGGTAGCTGGGGTGTACCAAATTTTGAAAAGATGTTATTTTTCAAAAGGCTTTAACACTCCTACCTTCATTATTTAGTAATGCAACTTCCTCCACATATTTGAAAACATAGTCAACATCTACCAAGATATATTTCATTCCATGTAAACTCACTAAGGGTCCTATAAAGTCAATACCCCAAACATCAAACAACTCGAGCTCAAGGATAGTCATCATTGGAAGTTCATGTCTGCATGAGATACTCCCTTTCCCTATAATAGTCATGAGCATTTATAAATTGTGGGCCAATAGAATCACGTTACAAGATCTTATACACAGTCTGTGCACCTCTATGATGACCCCCAACTGGTAACGAGTGACATACCTCTAAGATACTCATCATCTCAACCTCAAGAACATATATCTAAATCACACCATTTGCACAAACCCTAAACAAGTATGGCTAAGCCTAAAATAATTGTATCACCTCATACAAGAAACTCTTTTGCAGTTGAAATGACATATCTTTTGAAACTAGATCAAATGCCGAAAATTGGCAAAATCTACAAATGAAGGAATTAAGTCTTATGAGGATGCCAACACCTACTCATCATGGAAAAGTATCATCAATTTCAAGTCCAGCCCTATATTCAATGTTGTCTCCTTCTCAAGGCATAATAAATGGTTGGCCACTTTATTCTTAGTCTTTTTTCAATCCTTGACCTTAAAGTCAAATTCCTGCAACATAAATACCCATCTAATAAGCCTCCAATTTGTATGTTTCTTCATCATAAGGTATCTAAGAGATGCATGGTCAATATGTACAATCACTTTTGTGATAAGCAAGTAAGACTGAATCTCTCGAATGCAAACACAATAGCAAGCAACTCATTTTAGTTATAGTGTAATTCTTCTAAGCATGGTTAAGTGCTTTGCTAGCATAGCAGATGGGTTGTAACATATTCTCTTAGCTTTGGCCTAGGACTGCACCTAGTGTCATGCCAATAGCATTGCACATAACATCAAATAGCAAAGTCCAATTCGAAGATAATGATAGGGATAAAATCAAACTCTCTTTTAGACACTTGAATACCTTTAGATAGGCTTCATAAAAAAAAATTTAAATCCTTCTCCAACAACATACGCAATGGATAAGCAATTTTCTAGAAGACCTTGATGAATTATTGATAGAAACCTGTATGCCCTAAAAAATATGAATGCCCTTCACATAAATTGGTGGAGGTAACTTTTCAATCACCTCAATCCTCACCTTTTCGACCTCAATCCCCTTCTTTGAAATTTTATAACCAAGTACTATTACTTTTTTAACCATGAAATGACATTTTTCCCAATTCAGCACCAAGTTACATTCCTTACATCTCCTTAAAAAATTGGTGAAGTGTGACAAATAATCATCAAATAAGTAACCCATAAATAAAAAGTCATCCATGAAAACCTCCATAGTGTCCTCTCCCATGTCATAAAAGATAGGCACCATACAATGCTGAAAAACTAGCAAGAGCATTACATAGACTAAATGGCATCCTCTTAAATACAAACATCCCATACTAATAAGTAAAAGTGGTATTCTATTGATATTTGAGAGTGATATAAATCTGATTATATCCCAAATACCCACCTAGAATATAATATCATCCTCTACCAACTAGACAATCTACCATCTGGTCCATGAAAGGCATAAGAAAGTAATCCTTCTCAATCCATGAATTTAGCTTTTTATAGTCCATTTAAGCTCGCCATCTGATGACTGACCTCATAGGAATTAACTTATTATTCTTATTAGGAACCACAATGATTCCATCATTCTTTGGCACACAATGGACTGGCGCACCCATTTGTTGTCAGCAATTGGATAGACCACACTTGCATCCAACTACTTAATAATCTCTTTATTCACAACCTCTTGAATGAAAGTATTAGGTCTATATTTGTGCTCAATTCTAGGTATACAATTTGTCTCAAGTTCAATTTTGTGAGTACAAAGTACTAGTGAAATTCTAATAATATCAGTAATGGACCATCTAATAGGCCATTTGTACATCTACAAAATAGACACTAAGGCCTCAACCTGCAATTCTAATAAATCAACTAAAATGACAACCATTAAAGTATTGTTGGCCCCCAAAAAATATATAAAACAGATAAAAGGAATGGCCTTAGATCCAAAATGAGAGTCTCTTATATCACAACCCTAACCAGGGTCTGGCTATGGTGGGCATCTCAAGTTGCTCGAGGACCGGAGAGCACCCCTATTTCCTAGTCAACAGAGCATAACATATACTAGCATAGATTAAAGTCCAAACATATAACAAGATAGAGTCTCACAAGTTCAAGGATTCTAAGTTATATCAATAACCACCAACCGATACAGATAATCAATACCATCAACACAACACCTAAGTCCACAGTAACCATAAAGCCTTAAACAAAACTAAATACCAATAAAGTGTTGGGACATACCCCTAACCATAGCAATAAGTCTAAAATAAAGTCTAACATATAAGAAACCAAAACATGAAATAAAGTTTTTCGAAGGATGGAATCTCACCATTTTAAGTCAAATCATGAACTACCCACAAATACTTTATCGCTATGCAGGAAAGGTAGAAGAAGTTTTGGTGCCTATATTTAGTGGGGATACAACATTCAGAGAGGATTAGCAGAGCGCTAACATGTAACTCAGGGATAAGAGAGTAACTAATGCCATGAATAATAATTTAAAACCAGTCAAATCCTACGCACATCATCAAATTCAAATACATACATATATATATATATAAATATATATATCTATGTCACATGCCGGGGTAAGGAACAAGGCTTAGCATAAATTTTTAAAATCTTAACCTTGATTGTGTAGCATAACAATCATAATCAAGGCACCCACTGGTTATATGGGCCCAGCTCTCCCTAAGTTAGAAGGGCCCTAATACATGTAGATGCACGAACCAAAGGATAATCATATGTCACATGACTGATGGGGGACTCAAATATCCCAGCATAAATAAAAGGTGAATTAAACACCAATTTATATAACATGGGGAATCGAACCTCCCAATCATATAATAATAATAAGGGGTACTCAAACCTCCTAGTCATTTATACCCCTGCGTCGGCTAGCAAGGATTTTAGTGTTGGCTCCTTGGGACCTCCATGGCTTGGTGAGCCAAATCAAGACCAAATAACTCAGACTCGCCAACTTCAAACCACCTAATAAGAGAACGACACCACTTACCATACAAAGCCTTAAATAGAGTCATACTAATGCTAGAGTAATAGCTATTGTTGTAGGCAAATTATATTAGAGGCAAGTGATCAACCCAACTACCTCCAAAGTAAATCTCACAAGATTTGAGCCTATCCTCCAATGTCTAAATGGTTATCTCGTCTTGCCCATCCCACTTCAAGTTATTCTAATAAAAAATTTCTCCTAAATCTTGATATATCTTTGTTGAACCACGATGAACTGTATAACGCGACATATGACCTTCTGCCAAAATTCTTCCTTGTAACCCAACAACATATGGAACACATAACCTATCTTGTGACACGACCTAACTAGGTTCGAGTCATCTGGGGCATCTCAAATCCAACCAGCACCGGAGACCACCCCAAATACCTAATCGGGACCGCCCTACACCCTATGTTGGATGAATTCTAAACATATTACAAGATAAAACAATAATTCAATGACATTAAATAAAGTCTATATTTGTAATCCAATAACCTCAATCAAATATCCAACCGGTGCTAACCCTAACTCCAAGGATGACACCGATACCGATACTGCCACTGCCCATAGTAGTTCAACAAAGCCTCTAACCAAAACCAAGTAACATCCAGTCGGGACATGCCCCCGACTATAGCCAAAACCAAAATCCAATAAACTAAAATAATGAAAAGAAGTCCATAGCATGAATTGGAGTCTTCCAGAGTATGGAAGCTCACCACTTCAATATAACTCAAAGATGTCCCCAAATACAAGTCACTAAGCAGAAGGAATAATAGTATGGTTGATTCCTATATCGCATGGGGATACAATACTTGAAGACGGTTAGAGTAGTAAACGGTAGCAAGCTCTCGGGGATAAAGATAAAATAATGTCATTATTCAAAACCAAATCAAATAACCATATGCAATGACACATATACATATATATCGTGCAGGGATATGGAAATAGGTTTAGCATACATTTAAAACCTTAAACTGGGTTGTATAGCTCTGCCATCCTAAATGTTTACCTATGGTATATATGGGTTCATCTCTCCCTGTTGAAAGGGACATGTTCTGTGTTAGCCGCATGAACTGGATAAAAACTTGAGATGACTAGTACATCTCCCAAAATATAAAGTGTGACATCATGCATATGGTCACCATACCAAACCTCACATCGAAAAACATGAGTTTCCAGTATTGGTACCCCTGGGACATCCACCTTCCATGTCTTCGCTAACATAACCCTTTTTATTCCCATGTTAAAACCAATTACATATTCTAACCATTTACCAAGGAGTCTTTTGTTTAGCCACTAACCATTGGTATCGTCATACAAAAATTAGAGCTTACAAGTCTATCCTTTCATGGGATACCAAAACCATTAAACTAAATTGACTCTAAAGTTTCCAATTAAAACAAAACCATTTCCACCAAGGCCTTTTCAAACCATTTAAGATCAACTAGACCAATCCAGGTTCCATTACCATTTATGCAATCCAAAGATAGAAAGAGTAGTCAAACAATATGACAAAATCATTCTCATTGGCATTTTAACAAATAGGTTGATGGCAAATAAGTTTCAAATCCATAACCAAGTAGTTTGGGGAATCCATAATACCCCGAAATCCATATACCATTAACATGCATACCACAATGTCAAAACCATGCTAGAAGCATGAAAGAAAACATAATTAAACCATGAGAAACAATATTAAACCATGAACATCCAAAAACCCCAACCATTTTTCAAACCATAAATATATCATGAAAATCATACATCAAAATGCATGTTCTTTCTAAAATAACAATAAAGGAGGAGTAACATTCCTTAGACACTAAGAAAGACGAAGAGAAACCACCCTTGGTAGCCTTGATTGATTACCTTAAAGAAACCCTAGCCTTTTGCTTGAATAGAGGGTTTGAGAGATTTTAAGAGTGTTTGATAGGAAATAATAGCATAAGAATCCCCAAAAGGGGTTTAAAATCATGGCCTCAAAGGGAGTTAAGAGACAAAAATGCCCAAAATATCCCAACCTTAAACCTGTAAAGATACCGCAGGTGGTTATAAGTCGACCCCGTGACTCGTGACCACAACATACAACTCGCAACCTTGAGTCATCACCAAGACAATGAGTTGGATACCCACACACTGCCATACAACTCTCTAACCCTACTCATTACCAAACTATATGACTCATATGGCCTAGTCGTACCCATGATAGAATCCAAAGGGATTGAAACTGGAAAATTTATGATTCAACTATACCACTCATACCCTATACTTACGGCTCTTAGTGAGCCACTCGTACTGAGATCCAAGTCAAGTCACTAAGCTTTTGATTTAATAAAGGATCATCCTAATGACCCATCTATGTTTTTAATTTGATAAAGGATCATCCTAACGACCCATCACCACCCCTAACGACCGGTACTACTAAGTCGTAATCACAATAGAACCCGAACTACCATCTAGGACACCTAATGATTTGGGTTACCTAACACATACCTACACCATATGGATTGTATGGTAAGTCATTACTAGGACAGTGAGTTCAAAACTCAAGAAATTTCCAAGGGTCAAAACCCAGGGTGTTTCACCTTTGTACCTTAAGATACTATCACCATCAATCATAAAAGACATCACCTTTTGGTGACCTATATAGGTTCCAATACCTATTTCTCCTTCACCTCAGCACTAAGAGATGACCTTGCCACCTCTTCCATAATCACACCACCATCTTCAAAGTCTAAGAGATGAACTTCAAGATTAGCCACATATAAATATCCATCATTAGTCCTCACTTCTCCTCATCTACATGAGATAAGCTTCCTATGGACAACCTTCTATGAGCATCAAAAACCATGTTAGCTTCACTTGGATAATAATATAAACTCGTGTCATTATCTTTGAGCAACTCAAGCCACCTCCTCTGCCTGAGGTTCAACTCCTTTTAGGTGAACACATACTGCAAACTCTTATGGTCCGAGAAGATGTCAACATGAACTCCATACAAATAGTGATGCCAAATCTTCAAAGAAAAGACCGCAACCAACAACTCTAAATCATGAGTCAGGTAGTTCTTTTCATGAATCTTCAACTATCTAGAAGTATATGCCACAACTATACCACGCTGCATCAAGACACAACCAAGTCCCACAAAGGATGCATCATAATAGACAATGAAACCATTAGTACCCTTCAATAGAGTTTAAATCAGAGAAAATTAAACCTTCTTTGAGATTCTCAAAACTCCACTCACAAGCATTCGACCACAAAAATTTTACCTTCTTCTGGGTAAACTTAGTCAGCAGAGCCACAATGGATGAAAAGCCCTCCACAAACCTTCTATAATAATCGACTAACCCCAAGAAACTCTGAAAATTAGTTGGAGTCATCAGTCTAGGCAACTTGACCCACAAAAGTAACAATAGTCAGCCAGAATTCACACTTTGAAAAATTAGCATACAAATGTTGATACTTTAGGGTTTGTAACACAATCTGAAGGTGATCAGCATGATTTACTCTTTGAATAAACCATAATATCATCAATAAACACAATGACGAACAAATCCAGAAACTGGCAAAATATCTAATTCATGAGATCTATAAAGGCCGTTGGGGCATTGGTCAATCCAAAAGACATGACCAAGAATGTGAAATGACCATGACGGATATAGAACTTAGCTTAGGAATATCATCCTCCCTAATCTTTAGTTGATGATTTTCCAAATAGACATCAATCTTGGAGAAATTGACACGAACCAATTGGGGCCTTGTCATAATGGGCATCCCAAGTACATCTAGGACTGGGGAACACCCCCAAATAGCCAACCCAACCATCCAGCGAATACCCTGATGTGGATTAATTTTGAACATATAACAAGATATCATATAACTATCTAAATCCTGACTCTAGGATAGGTTTACAATCACGAACGACCCAAACGAGTCTAATAGTCCCCAAACCAACTGATAAACATATCCAAACCATAACCATATGAGTTCCATAATAATTATATATATATATATGTAATCCCAAAATAAAAGAGGATGGAATAGTGATAAATTTAATCCTATGGTATTAGTCCCAATACCAATGCTAATACCAAGGCTAACACCCATACAAATCTCACCCATACCAACCCATAGTAGTTCCATAAAATCCTCTAGCCAAAAAAATACTAAAATTCAATTGGGAAATACCCCCAACTCTAGCCAAAACTAATATCCATAATTAAACCAAAGTATGAAGTAACATCCATGAAATGGAGCTTTTCGGAATGATAAAAGCTTAATACTTCAATCGAATAGCTGATCCCAAAGTACGATCGCTAAGCAGGAGAAGTAGAATTATCGGTTCTTACATCACATAGGGATAAAGCCACCTAAAGACAGAATAGCATATGAACACTAGCATGAACTCATGCTAAGGATAAAATAATGTCATTTAATAAAACCAAGTAAACCATCCATATGCATGTAAACTATACATATACATATATATAATCATGCTGGGAAAGAAAATTGGGTTAAGCATGTATTTGGAACCATTAACCTAGGTAAGTCTAGCTTAACCGTTCTTATCCACCCACCATCTATATGGGTCTAGTGTAACCCCCTGATCGGGTCACGATTTGTGTAGCTGCACGAACTATAGATACCATAATAATAAGGGATTCCTAAGTACCGTCACTCTCCATGATACATATTTGCAATGTACTTAAGGGATTCTCGCATACCTAATAGTATTATAAAAGGTTTGTCATACCCTACCTCTCATGTCGGCAAATATGAGTTTCCAGTGTTCATTCATTGAACTCTCTTCTTAACGGTTAGCTATCAAATCCTATCATTATTATCCAATTAAAACCATATCAAACTAAACCATTATTCAGTTGTTATTAACCAAGGCTATTAGTAGTAGTATCGTCATACGGACTATAACTTGCAAGTATGGTCCCTAGCCAAACCTTTTAGAGATCAAGGGAGTCCCATGTACCCATAGATCATATTTTTGAGTTATATTAGGGGAGTCCCATGTATCCCACAAGTATTCCATCATTAGCTTGGGGGAATCTCACGTACCCCATAAGTTGTTCAATTACCATATTTAGTTAGGGGATTTCTTTGTACCCCACAAGGGTGTTTAATTAAGGAAACCATTACCACCAAACCCATTTATATCATTTAAGGCTCCCTTAGCAAGTTTAAACCATGCATAAGTTCCATTGAAAATCTGATATTATAGTAAAAGCATTTTTATAGGCATTTTATCAAACATATTAAGGGCATAGTATTTTCAAACCCAAATACAATTACCAATAACCATTCCCATGAAATCCAAAGGCATCTAAAAGCATAATTAAAAAATGGGAAAACAACACCCAAGCATTTATAATTTAAAAAACCAAATCATATTTGAAAACCCAAAACTATGAAGACATTACACAAAATTCATGCCTTTAGTTGGAACTAACAATAAAGGAAGATAAAATTACTTAAACAAAGAAGATGATGGTGTAAAATCACCAACACAAGCCCTAAATTAATCCTTAAGATAAAACCCTAGCTTTCCTTGAGCAAGACCTTTAGAGAGGATTTAAGAGTATTTTATAAGTTTTAATGAATAGAATAATAGGGAAAATAACCTTCCAGGTGATTTAAAATTAATTAGACCTTATTAGGTGAAGTTGAGAAAAGTCCAGATTTCCCTCACTTAAACTGCATAAAATTCTTGTCATAGGATACGACTGACCTATTCGACTTGTACCCTCCCCCTACTAGCAGTACCTACCACTCATACAGTATACCTCCCTATTATACCCAACACTATCCATGGTATGACTCACCTAAATGAAAGTCATACCTTAGTATACGACTAGTACCCCTAACCCGTACCCCTGGAAGAATATAATCTAAAGGGGATTAAGCACTGCCCAATATACGAGTCCATGGTACAACTTGTACCCTGGCTTACGTATCTTTGTAAACCACTCATACTCATATATAAATTAAATTACCAAGCGTAAGATTAAGTGAATTAGACAGATAACCCATATACACCGATACAACTTGAACCACCTGAAATACCTTGGGTTTTGGACCTTAAAAAATTTTTTGGAATTTCGATCTCTGAACCCAATATGAATCATGGGTATAATATTTATGTTGTGGTATGAATGGTGTGATCTAGTCATATACTGACCAGTGTTTACTGGTGGGATGGAATTTGGTCACTAGAATAGGTACGACTTAAATGGTACGAGTCGTATGGTTGGATACAAATTATTTGGTTAGGGTTTTTCTTAGCTTAATACTAGACTTGGTAACTTAAGATAGATTTGAGTATGATTTTCTCACCATGAGCCATAAGTAAGGGTATGATTCATACCTAGGACTCTTATGGTGGTCAGTGTTTAAACCTTCTAGATTTTATATTGTCAGTGGTATAATTTATAGGTACCAGTCATACACTTGAATATGACTTGGGTTTGGGTTTTTTATACTTTGGATAGTGTTGGGTCCAAAGAGGAAAGCCTAGGGTATGAGAGGTGGGTACCACTCGTACAGGTTGGGTACAACTCGTAAGGGTCAGTTGCACCATATGACAGGAATTTAATATAGTTTAAGTGAGGACAATCTATATATTTAACCACTTAATCTAATAAGGTCCCATAACTTATATTGCACTTTGGAGGTTATTTTCCCAATTATTCTATTCTTAAACACTTGTAAAACACCCTTAAATCCTCTTTAGTGTTCTTGGCCAAAGTAAGCTAGGGTTTCATCTTAAGAAATTCATTGGGGCTTGTCTTGGTGATTTCTCTCCATTATCATCTTGGTTTAAGGCATGTTATCTTCCCTCACTATTAATTTCAAATGAAGGCATTGTTTTATACTATGTTTTTATGATATGAATATTGTTTGATTTTGGGATTTCCAATATGATTTAGGGGTTTTGGTTATAAATGCTTGGTTATGGATTTTCCATGTTTTAATTGTACTTTTATATGCATTAATGGTGTTTTTGGATAATTGGTTGCATGAGAATAGTTCTTTAATAATGGACTTTCATTTTGGAAAATACTATGCCCCCAATGTGTTTGATAAAGTGCCTTTAATAATGTTTTCACTATAATATTAGTTTTTCAATAGAACCTATGCATGGTTTAAACTTGGTAATGTAACCCTAAATGATATGAATAGTTTAGATGGTTTTAAATGGATTGAAAAGGCCTTGGTCGCCATGGTTTTGGTTAACTGTAAATTATGTGGGGTACATAAAAATCCCCTAAGGATTGGCTATGGATAATACTTGGAAGTTATTATTGGTATGATAAAACCACTACTAACAGCCTCAGTTAATAATAATGGAATAATGGTTTGGATGGAAAATAGTCTTAATTGGGCTTCAAGAATAGAGGTGTAGCAAAGACAAGGAAGGTAGAGGTTTAGGGAGGTCTAAACTAGAAACTCATATTTGCTAATGTAAGGTTTGCTCCTAGTGACCGTGTGCATAATGTCACACTATATACTTTGGGGGATGTACTAGTCATCTCAGGTTTTCATTCCTGGTCATATAGCTTCGTGCACTGGGACCCTTTCAGTAGGGAAATTGAACCCATATATCCCTACGTGGTTTAGGATGATGAATTAACATAACCCAAGTAAAGTTTTTAATGGCATGCTAAATGGTCCCCTTTCCCAGCATGGTTATATATATATATATATGTTTTTATGCATATGGGTGGTTTTTACTTGGTTTTATAAATAGCATTATATTATCCTTATCCAGAGTTTATGCTAGTGTTCACCTTCTAACCTATCTTCAGGCGTTGTATCCCCATGCGATGCAGGAATCGGCTATTCCATTCCTCCTGCTTTGCGATTCAAGCTTTGGGGTAAGCTTTTGGATTAAAGTAGTGACCTTCTATCTATTTGGAAGGATCCATTTTATGGATGTTATTTCATACTTTATCTTATTTATGGATATTAGTTTTGGCTATAGTTAGGGGCATATCCCAACCGGATTTGGTGTTCTTTTAGTTAGGGGCATTTATGGTACTGCTATGGGTTAGAATAGGCGGGGTCGGTATTAGTGTCACCCTTAACATTGTTATTGGTATTGGGGCTGACACTATTTGATAATATTATTAGTTGTTCCATCGTATTTTATTTTGGGATTAATCATATTATTTTTTGGATCTCATTTGGTTATAGCGTGATTTATGGACCTTGGTACAGTATTATTTTCGCTTGGTGGTTTGGTAGATAGGATAACTTAGTAGGGTTGTCCTAGGATTAAACCTATCCCAAAGTCAGTCCTTGTCCAATTATGCTATCTTTCTATATGTTCAAAATTTAGTCAACTCAGGAAAGACAGTTGAAGGTTGGGTTAGGTAACGGGGGTGGTCTCTAGTCTATTTTGGACTTGGGACGTCCATTATGACAAGGCCCCTGGTCGGGTCATGCCAAGTTGGTATCAGATCTTTAGGTTCATGGTCAATTGAGAGTCGGCAAAGTCATGTCTGGTAGAGTCTCTTTTAAGGATGTGTAGCACACCACACTCATAAGAGAGAGGTTATAATGGATTGAGGAATGTTTTACTTTCTTGGTATTCTATTTTCAAGCTTGGAGTCTAACTCTTGAAATTCTTCTCTAATTCTTTGTTTTTTACTTTTTAGATCATGCCTCGATGATCTGCAACACAAGAAAACTGTTCAGTCTCATTTGGGGATAATGTTGATGGGGGTACATCCTATGTCTGGAGTCTATCTTCGATCTCAGGGTCCTATCCCTAATAGATCTAGAGTTTCTCCAGTTTCTACTAGTTCTCCTCAAGTAGAGGTGACTAATGCAAAATTTCACTCGTCTATTCATACTATTGCTCGATTGGTTGATGATCAGGCAGAGTAGGATGCGTCTGGTGGGTTGTCTACTGAGGCCACAAGGGTTGGTTAGTTTATGAAACTAAATTGAAATACTCTGGTTTTTGGACCTTAGAAAATTTCTAGGAATTTTGGTCTTTGGACCCAATATGACTCATAGGTATGAGTCGTATGTTAGGGTAAGAATGATATGGTCCAATCGTATCTTGACTAGTGTTGGTTAGTGGGATGGATTTTAGTCACTGGAATAGGTACGACTTGTATGGTACCAGTCGTATGGTTGGATACGAATCATTTGGTTTCTTTAGTTAACCTTAGACTTGGTAACCTAGTTTGGATCTGAGTATGAGTGGCTCACCATAAGCCATAAGCCAAGGTACAAGTCCTACCTAAGACTCATATGATGGATAGTGTTCAATCCTTTTCGGATTCTATTCTGTCAGGGATAAGGGTAAAGGTTATGGATCGTATGTTTGTATACGATTTGAATTGGATAATTCATACCTTGGTTAATGTTGGGTCCAAGGGGGAGGCCAAGGGTACGAGTGGTGGGTACCATACGTACAGGGAGAATATGACTTATAAGGGTCAGTCGTATCTCTATGATGGGATTTTTGTGGAACTTAAATGGGGGCAATTTGGACATTTCCCCACTTATCCTAATAAATACCCATGACTTATATTTCTATTGGGAGGTTATTTACCCTATTATTCTATTCATTACTACTTAGAAACTATTTCTAAACACTTTATAATTCTTACAAGAGCTTTGGGACAAGAAAGCTAAGGTTTTAACTTGAGGACTAATTTGGGGATCTTGTTGGTGGTTTCTCTCTTTCTACTTTGTCAATTCAGGCTTGAACTCTTCCTTCATTGTTAGTTCCAACTAAAGGCATGGTTTTATACAATGTTTTTATGATTTAAATGTTATATTATTTTGGGTTTTCCAATAGGATTTGGGAGTTTTGGTTATGGTTTCCCCATGTTTTAATTATGCTTTTATATGTATAATGGTGGTTTAGGATAATTGGTTTCATGGGAATGATTCTTTGGTAATGACCTTTGGTTTTGGAAATACTATGCCCCAATATGTTTGATAAAATTCCTTTAACAATGTTTTCATTATAATGTTGGTTTTTCAATGGAACTTACTCATGGTTTAAACTTGGTAATGGAACCCTAAATGATATGAATGGTTTAAAATATTTTAAATGGCTTAAAAAGGTCTTAGTGGACTGGTTTTTCTTAATTGGAAATTATTTGGGGTACATGGAATCCTATAAGGTTTGGATAAGGATAATACTTGTAAGTTATTGTTGGTATGGTGATACTACTACTAATAGCCTCAATTAATAAGAATGGAATAATGGTTTGGATGAAACATTGTTTTAATTGGTTTTAAAAAAGAAAGGTGTAGAAAAGTCATAAAAGGTAGTGGTCCCAGGGGGATCTAAATTAGAAACTCATATTTGCCGATGTGAGGTTTGGTCCAAGTGACCGTGTGCTTGATGTCACACTACATTTTGGGGGATGTACTAATCATCCCAGGTTTTCTTCCCTGGTAATGCGGCTCCACGAACTGGAGCCCTTTCAGTATTGGGAGCTAAACCTATATAGCCTGTGGGTGGTTTATGACGACAAAGCTACACATCCCAGGTAAAGGTTTTAATGGCATGATAAACCCAGTTCCCTTTCCTGGCATTGTTATATATATATATGGGAAAAGTGTCCAATTTATCCCTCTACATCAAAAAATTGCTAAATATACCCTTCATCATATTTTGGGGTCAAATTTACCCTTGTTGTCATACTTTGGGAACAAATTTACCCCACTACTTTAGAAAATTGGCTACATATACCCTTCATCATACTTTGAAGCCAAATTTACCCTCGATGTCATACTTTGAGGTTATATTTACCCTCTTTGTTAAGTAATTTTTCACTTGTACCCTTCTTTTAATAGAAAAGTCCAAATCAACATTAAGTTGATCAATTTGTTAAAAATAATTACACCCTAATCTAATTCTCCTGATCCAACCCAAAAAATACATAAACAAATATATCCTCCCTCAGTTCTGTTGGTCAAATTTTTTTAACAAACAAAAATATTTTTTTTCAACGTGAAACATTGGTAGGTTATTTACAAATGAACAAAAAGTAAATCAAAATGGGATAACATAGACGCATGAAACTAGAGAAAATCTCGAATATAAAATCTGCTTCTATTTAACTATACTCAAATTTTAAAATTTGATATACAATTGTGCACCTAGATTCTAGAATCAATTAATAAATTTTCTGAGAAAAATTATGCGGATCTAAATTGCATATAAAAACATATGAATAAAGAGATGTTAAGACTGACACATATGATGACCTCTTGACTGAATCATTCAGAGAAATACTCAGTGGGCCTAATCTACTTCATTTGATCGTTTAGTGTTATTTTTCATGAGCACTGCATTGATGCAGGTCCAAGAACTGAAAGAGTGATATACTTCTTTGTGTTTGCACTGATGCAGATCAATTTTTCATGAGCTATATTGATAAATATAGAGTGGCTTATTCTCTTTGGAAAAATTTGACCAACATAACTTAAGAGGGTATATTTATTTATGCCTTTTTTTGTGGCTCGAGTTGGATCGAGCGAATTAGATTAGGGTGTGTTTTATATATAAAAAATAGGAATTTTAGCATTGATTTGAATTTTTCTATTAAAGAAAGGGTACATGAGAAAAGTTTCATAACAACGAGGGTAAATTTGACCCGAAAGTATGAATCGAGGCTAAATTTGACCCCAAAGTATGATCATGAGTATACTGAGATAGTTTTTAAAGTAGAGGAGTAAATTTGGCCAAAAAAGTATGACAACGAGGGTAAATTTTATCCCCAATATATAACGAAGGGTATATTGAGCCATTTTTTTGAAATAAAGGGACAAATTTGACCCTTTTCCGTATATATATATATATATATATATATATATATATTATTGTGTGCATATGGATGGTTTTACTTGGTTTTATAAATGACATTATTTTATTCTTATCTTGAGTTCATACTAGTGATCACTCGCTTACCCATCTATGGGTGCCTATATACCCACACTATGAAGGAATCGATCATTCCACTCCTCCTACATAGTGATTGACATGAAGATAGTTATTGGATTAAAGTGGAGAGATTTCATCTTTTTGGAAGGCTCCATTTCATGTTATGCATATTTTTACACATTCTAATTAATTTATGAACATTGATTTTGGTTATGGTTGGGGGCATGTCCCAACTGAATATTCTTACTCTTTTGGTTAGAGGCTTTGTGGTACTGCTATGGGTTAGAATATGTGGGATTGGTATTGGTTACAACCTTAGCATTGGGATTTTTATTGGGGGTAATATCAGTTGATGATATTGTTGATTGTTCCATTGTATTTCATTTTAGGATTAATCAAATTATGTTTTGGAACATATTTGGTTATGACCTAGTTTATGGCCCTTATTTCGGTATTGGTTTGGTTTGGTATGGTTGGTCGGTTGGTATGAGGTGGCTCAACTCAGTTGGGTCGGTCATAGTTGTGATCCTATCCTAGAGTCTTCATGTGATCTGTTATACTATCTTGTTTAATGTTTAAAATTCAACCAACTCAGGAAAGGTGGTTGGAGGTTGGGTTGGGTAACGGGGTTGGTCTCTGGTCTCGATTGGACTTACGATGCCTATTATGACAAGGCCCTCGATCAGGTTGTGTCATGTTTGTATTAGAGCTTTAGGTTCATGCTCAATTAGGAGTTCACAAAGCCATGTCTAGTAGAGTCTCTTTTAAGGGTGTGTAGCGCACCACACTCATATGAGAGAGAGACTACAAGGAATTTAGGAATGTTTTACTTTTTTGGTATTCTATTTTCAAGCTTAGAGTCTAAGTCCTATAATTATTCTCTAATCCTTGGTTGTTCACTTTTCAGATCATGTCTTGACGATCTGGAACACAAGGAAACTCTTCAGTTTTATTTGGGAACAATGTTGATAGGGTACGTCCTACATCTGAAATTCATCTTTGATCTCAAGGTCCTATTCTTACTAGTTTTAGAGTTCCTTCAATTGCTACTAGTCCTCCCTAGGGTAAGGTGACTAATGCAGAATTTCATCAGTTTATTCATACTATTTATCACGTGGTTGCTGCTTAGGCTAAGCGGGATACATCTGGTGGGTTGTCTGCTGAGGCCATATGGGTTGGCCAATTTATGAAATTGAATCCTCCTAGTTTTACTGGTGTGAAGGTGAAGGAGGAACCTTAGGGTGTTTTAGATGAAATAGAGAATACATTTAGGGTAATACAGGCCACTAATGTAGAAGGTGTAAACTTTGCATCTTATTAGCTCAAGGATGTTGTATACCAATGGTATGACGAGTGGGATAAGGATAGAGGGAATATGGAGTATTTATCCTTATGGGATGATTTTTCTGGAGCTTTTTTTATTATGTCTTTCCTCAAGAGCTGAGGGAAGCAAAGCTGGAGAAGTTTGTGAATCTTAACCAGGGGAGAATATATGTCAAGGAATATTCCTTGAAATTTTATCAGCTATCAAGGTATGCTCCTAATTTGGTGGCTGACATAAAAACAAGGATGAGAAGGTTCACTTTTGGGCTATCTCAAGATTTGATATGGGAAAGTAAGACTGCTTTGCTGATCTAAGATATGGATATTTCTAGGTTGAATTTTCATATGCAATAGGTGGAAGATGAGAATAAGAAATAGGGTAAATTTGGAGATAGACAGGGAAAGAGGAGCAGGTTTTTCTAGTCAAGGAGGTGCTCAATCTCAAGGTAGTTGGGATGGAAGTAAATGGCCAAAAAAGAAATAGGGGAGTTTTAGTTCTTTTTTTATTGCTAGAACTCCTTACCCGAGGCAGTTGGGTGATAGGCATCAACAGGGTTTGATAATTTTTGGGTACAGGATTCCCAATCTCAGGTGAGTGGGAGTCAGTTAGTTTTTTTATGCCCTTTTTACTAATTCTGTGGTCCTCTTCATCAGGGATATTATGATGCAGGATGGGACAAGTATTTTAAATATATCTAGCCTGGCCATACGCTCAAGAATTGTCTAGTTGGTTAGGGAGTTTAGGGAGAGGTCAAAGATCTGAGTGCTTTATTTTCTGCCCCTGAGCCTAGTGGTGCAGCTTCGGTATGTACTCCTGCTTCCAGTACTAGCGCTAGCTAAAATAGGTTATATGCTCTTTTATCACAAAAGGAATTTGAGGTATCACCTGATATCGTTACTGGTACATTACAACTCTTTCTCATTATGTGTATGTCTACTTGATTTAGGGTCCAGTCTTTCCTATATGAATCTATTTGTCATTGTATGTATTATTTTTAATTCTGAGGTTGTTTCAGATCCTTTTTCTATTTCTACCCCTATAGGTTACTCGATTATTGCTAAGAGAGTCTATGGGGGTATGTGGTATCTGTTGGTGGTAGGTAGACTTTGGTGGATTTGTTTGAACTTGATATAATGGATTTTGATATTATTTTGGGTATGAATTAGTTACACTCTTATTACATATCCTTGGATTATTGGACCCTTATAATTGTCTTTAGGTTCCTTGATGTATTCGTTATAGATTGGAAGGGTGGTTTCTTAGCTCTTAGGGGGGGTTTATTTTTCATCGTAAAGCCCGGAGGGTAATCTCTAACGATTGTCTTTATTACTTGGTTTGGGTTAAAAGATTTTAACTCAGAATGTCCATCTTTTGATTCAGTTTTAGTTGTAAATATGTTTCCTTAGGTCTTTCTGGATGATCTTCTTGGTGTTCCTATAGATAGGGAAATAGAGTTTGGTATTAACATAGTTCCATACACTCGTCTAATATCTATTTTTCCTTAGAGAATGGCTCCAACTGAGTTAAGGGAACTCAAGGAGAAACTTAAGGATCTTCTAGATAAGGGGTTTATTTTTCATAGTGTATCTTTGTGGGGTGCACTGGTGTTGTTCGTGCGTAAGAAAGATGGTTTCCTTTAGATATGCATTGACTATCAATAGTTGAATAAGGTAATGGTTAAGAACAAGTATCCTCTTCCAAGGATAGATAACTTATTTTACTAGTGGCAAGGAGCCAAGTTCATTTCTAAGATTGATCTTTGGTCTTGGTATCATCATCTTAAGATTAGGGAAGATAATATCACTAAAATGGATTTACCTACTCAGTATGGGTACTTTTAATTCTTAGTGATGTCATTTGGATTGACTAATGCCCCGACAGCATTTATAAACTTGATGATTAGGGTTTTTACGCAGTTCTTAGATCTCTTTGTCATTGTGTTTATTGATGACATTCTAGTTAATTCCAAAAGTAAGGTGGATCATGCTAATCACCTCAGTGTGGTATTACAGACCTTAAAAGAACAACAGTTGTATACCAAGTTCTCCAAGTATGAGTTTTGGTTGAATGCTTTGACTTTTCTTGGTCTATTATATCTAGCGAAGGGATTTATCATGGATCCGCAAAAGGTGGTTATGGTTAAAAAGTGGCCTAGACCCATGACTCCAACTAAAATTTAAATCTTTATGGGTTTGGCTAGGTGTATCAATGGTTTGTGGAGAGCTTTTCAATGATAGCTGCTCCTTTGACTCAGTTGACTCAGAAAAAGGTAAAGTTTTCTTAGTCGGATGCTTGTGAGGGGAGTTTCGAGATGTTGAAAGATAAGCTAACTTCGACTCCAGTTTTGACATTACATGAGGGTAGTGAGGTGTTTGTGGTTTATTTTGATGCATCTAGGGTGGGACTTAGTTATGTTTTGATGAAGCATAGGAAGGTGATTACCTATAATTCCAGGCAGTTGAAGGTATATGAGAGGAATTATCCTACTTATGATTTGTAGCTGTTGGCGGTGGTTTTTACCTTAAAAATCTGGTGGAATTATCTATATGGAGTGCACATAGACATATTTTATGACCATAAGAGTCTACAGTATGTGTTCACTCAGAAGGAACTAAATCTCTGGCAAAGGAGATGGTTGGGGATTCTCAAAGACAATGATATGAGTGTTCACTATCACACAGGTAAGGCTAACGTGGCTGTTGATGCTCTTAGCAAGTTATCCATAGGGAGTTTGGCTCATGTGGAGGAAGAAAAGCAGGAATTGGTGAAAGATATTCATAGCTTGGAAAATCTTAGAGTTCGTCTTTTAGTTTCTGAGGGTGGTGGGCAATGGCACAGGAAGTGGTTTGATTGTCTATTGGTGTAGTGAATAAGGAGAAGCAAGTGCTAGATCATATATTGATGAAAATCAAGAGTAATATGGGTATGCAGAAGTTTATGGTGTTTAAAATCAGTGTTGATGATGCTTTATAGTAACAAGGAAGGTTGTACATTCCTAATGTCAATGTTTTAAGGCAAAGGATTTTGGTTGAGTCACATGAATCGCTATATGTTGTACATCCTATCTCAACAAAGTTGTATCATAATCTCAAGGATATGTATTAGTGGAATGGTATGAAAAGGGATGTAGCTGATTTTGTGGCCAAGTTCTTTGTGTTTCAATAAGTTAAAGTTGAGTACATGAGACCTAATAGGTTATATCAAGAGATTATTTTGCCGATAGGAAATGGGAGGTAATTAATATGGACTTTGTTACTAATCTTCCTTGGTATCTGAATCAAAATAATTCAATCTGGGTCATCGTGGATAGGATAACAATTCTGCTCAATTCTTACCAGTGAGGACTACCTTCTCAATGGAGGATTATGCAAAGTTATATCTTCAAGAGATTGTGAAGCTGCATGGAGTACCTGTTTCAATTATCTCTGATCAAGTTATATAGTTCTCATCGTACTTCTGGCGGTCTTTTCAGAAGGGATTAGCTACTAAGGTTAATTTGAGTACTACTTTTTATCCTCAGATGAATGGGCATGCAGAAAAAACTATTTAGATATTAGAGGATATGCTTCAGGCATGTGTGGTTGATTATGGCCGCAGTTGGGTTAAGTATCTACCTTTGATGGAGTTTTCTTATAACAATAGCTATCATTATATTATTGGCATGGCCTCTTTTGAGGCATTGTATAGTAGATGGTGTAGATTTCCTATTAGTTGGTTCAAGCTTGGTAAGGTTGATATCTTCAGTTCGGATTTGTTCTTCCAAACTATGGAAAAGGTAAAGGTTATTCGGGATAGGCTTAAGTTTTCCCAAAGACACAAAAAGTCCTATATGGATGTAACGCATAGAGACTTAGAGTTTGATGTTGGGGATAAGGTATTCCTAAAGGTATCTCCAATGACGAAATTAATGCGGTTTTGCAAAAACGGGAAGCTCAGTCCCTGATATATTGGTTCTTATGTGGTTTTGCATAGGGTTGGAAATGTTTCTTAAAAATTGGAGTTTCTTTCTAGTTTGAAGTCCATTCATCCGGTATTTTATGTCTCTATGTTGAGGAAGTGTCTTGGTGATCCTTTATTAATTGTTCCTTTGGAGGGGTTGGGTATCTCGGACTCTCTGTCTTATGAAGAGGTCCGATTGAGATCTTAGATAGGTAGGTTCATCGGTGGTAAACCAAAGATGTGTCTTTGATTAAGGTTCTGTGGATCCATAAGGTGGAAAATGCTATATGAGAAATGGAGGAGGACATGAAGTCCAAGTATCTGTATCTATTTTCTTCTCCTTGGATTCATGCGGAGGGTATATGTAACACCCCGATTTTCTAAACCAGAATGCTACACGGTGCTCATGACCCCGAATGACCATAAGATACCATGACTGATATCTATACCTATACACTGCATAATATAACATGAAAATGCAGAAACATGTACTGAATAGCCATAAGGTTCAAATCTAAATAAACATCTGATAAGACAATGTCTAAAAATGGTATAACAATACCAAAACAAATCTGAAATAATTGTCTGACATGCTATAGTCTGGAAAACCTCTAAACTGTCTAAATAAGGAGTTGATGGGATATGTCCCCAACTAACTCCATCTAGCAACTAAACTAAAACAGCAAATAAAGCAATAATTATATCATCCTCAAATGAAAAGGACCCACTGTAAACTCTGAACTGGAATGCTACTATTGATCTGGAGCTCGTGTCTCTGGACATATGGTGTAACATAAGAGAAAGAACTATAGTACAAATGCATCAGTACGTCTGAATATACTGAGTATACCAGTGAGGTAGGCTAAATGCAAAGGGTTATATGCATGAACAATGCTAACTAAATGAACGTGAGAATACATACATGCATACATAACTGCAACTGAACTTGAGGAGATATTGCCTACTGAGTCTGAATACTGACAACATGAGTGTACGGATACTGAGATACTGAATAGATGAATGACTATTTCTAACAGTTTGAATTATGAATAACTGGTCTGATTGACTGTGTCGAAAGTCCTAAAGCTAAATACTAATATCATGAATTCTGATAACTAATATGACTGATACATGAGTTCAGAAAATTGATATAACTGATATAACTGTGATGATCGACCTAACCGATGTAACTAATACTGAGTGACTGTATCTGACAATCTAAGTTCTGATGGAACTATCTGAGTTATGTTCTACTTGGAGTAACTAAATCTGAGATCAATCCTATCTAGCGGGTAATCATGAGTATACTGATAATAAGGATGATTTGACTTATTCTAAGATAAGTCCTATCTAGCAGGTGATCTTTAAATCTAATGATCCTGATATGGATTAATCATAGATTAGATCAGTCCTAGCTAATGGGTGATCTTGAAGTCTAATTGCAATGATAAGCATTGACTGTATCTAATAGTACTGGATCTGTAACTGAAACTGTGGGATGTGTTCATCTAACCGATATGCCCCAAGCTAAGCAAACTGGGGTCCAATCTCTGCCCTGACTGGAAGGGTGTCAGTACCGCGCCACCAGTAAAGATATCTATTATGTAGTCAGTCCTAATTTAGCGGGTGACTCCTGGGATCAATCCTATACATATAAATGTACTAACAGGTGACCCCTGAGTATGTCAGTCCTATCTAACGGGTGGCATCTTGTACCTACGCTGGCTACGTAGTTCTGGAACTTAGGGGTTGCTTTTAGGGATCTCAGTCCTATTCTAGCGGGTCAGCCCCCATCCCTAGGTTTGCTCGGTGCTTCATCCTACTCCCATCTGAAAGACACTAAACTGAATAACTGGGATGAACTAAATAACATAACTGAACTGATTTGCTAAACTGATACTGATTAACTAAACTGAAAATAGTGGTATTGTTTAGCGGAGCTAAACTAAGGTTACTAGATTCTGATGATGGACGAAATGTACTGAGTTCTGAGGACTGGTTGAGAGTTCTGAAATTACTGATATTGACTTTGAATACTGAGGTTATGATATTACTGAGTACTAAGATCATTGAGATTACTGAACTACTGAGATTACTGAGGTTACTGGATTTTCCTAAGTCATATGACTGATTGAATTCTATAGATCATGGCTTGACTGAGCGTATCGTGATAACATGACATGGCTCTAGGCACAAAGCTATAGTTTTTGGGTATGAATACCCCCAGGATTCGATGGAAGAAAACCGACACAACATGACTAACTTGATCATAAGATTGGAGTCCACAATTCACATTATCATAAATAGAGGATATTATACATCATGTAGTTCCTTAACATATTAAGCATGGTAGGGAGTGCATAGCTATATTTCATGTGCATATTGTATATCTCCATTATCATACATGCTTCATACCACAACAATAGCAATACATGAAAAGCCTGAAATTCATATTAAAACATATAGCTAACATGGACTTGTCATTTAGGCATCATGGAACCATATAAACATGAATTTCTAGCATCCTAAGCATTTTATCTAATACCTTGCATGCAATCTTTAAGGCATAGGTGTGTTTCATAACTTGTACTATTTTACAACATCTAAGGTTCATAGTTTTCAACTAATAAGCATATATATTCCAGAAAAACACCACTAGATATCATCTTGAAACTTAAACAACAATCATCAGTATGTACATGCTCATATCACCATAAAAAGTCCATAAACTAGTATTTACAACATGGTTCTTGAGCTCTATGAATGGATTAGATCCATAGATGAACACTACGCATACCTTAGAAAGGAAACCTTGATGATTCGCTGGAGAGTTCTTGGATTGGGAAACTTAATTCTTGATTATCTTGGAAAAAGGCTTGAATCTTGCTTTTGAGAGATGAGTTTGATGGAAATCCTAATCTTGTGGCTGAGAGCATAACAGAGGGTTTTTAAGATTCTTAACTAAAGAAAAATGGGAAAAATTATGCCTCTTTAGGGTTATAAGTCATGAAAGGTGAAGGAAAAGACCAAAATACCCTTATAAATAAATTCGCAGTTGCTGAAAATCATAGCTGACGAAATTTGTTACTAGGAGTCAAAAGTGTGGTAATCCATCAAAAATATCAGCACACAGGAGCTAGAATTGATGGTTTCTACCTAAGTCTGATGACTTTCGTGGTAGGGCGTCACAAATGTGGTAAGCTACCACGAATGTCGTCACTTAGGAGTTGGTTTTTGCCTAAGGCTGACGACCTTCATGGTAGGGTGTCACAAATGTTGTAAGATACCACGAATATCGTCACATAGGAGCTGCATTCTTCCTAAGGCCGATGACCTTCCTGGTAGGGCATCACAAATGTGGTAAGCTACCACGAATGTTGTCACACAGTTTCCAGCCTGACATGCTAGAGTAAAATAGGAATAACTGTTTGCTCCAATATCAGATTTAGGAAAAATTGGTATCGTTGGAAATATAATGCAATTATATATCTGTTGATAGGTTATGACCTCAAAAGTTCCAAGTATAATGAGAGATATGCTCATTTAAAGTTGACTATACCAATATCCTTCTCAAGAATTCAATTGGTAAGGAATGTTTTGATTTGTCTGATAGCTGGGAGTTATTTGAAGCCTTAATATACATCTAACCTAATCATAAAACTATAAAATAACCATGATTTACTATGCATGAGCTTAGTACATGGCTCTAATATTGGTTTGGATTTTTTGGGGTATTACAGTATGTGTCTTCAACACATCTTTGTTTTTTGAGTTTGTTAAAGAAAAGATTAATATCTTTGCCTCTTTGTTTTAAAACTTTTTTAAATATTAAAAATATATTTTATAATGCAAATGACTCGTGCGTATAGTTACACATACCTTGTCTGTTACTCGAGGATGAATGTTCCTAGTAGGGGAGACTGAAACACCCTGGTTTCTGTACCTTAGAAAATTTCCTAAAATTCTAGTCTTTGGACTTAATATGACTCATGGGTACGAGCTGTATGTTGTGGTATGAATGATAAGGTCCGGTCGTACACTTACCACTGACTGTTGGTAGGTTGGATTTTGGCAACTGGAAAGTGTATGACTTGTATGATATGTGTCATATGGTCGGTTACGGATCGTTTGGTTTTTTTACTTAACCTTAGACTTGGTAACATAGGTTGGATCTGAGTATGAGTGGCTCACCATGAGCCGTAAGCCAGGGTACGAACTGTACCCAAGACCCATATGGCAGATAGTATTCAATCCTCTTACGATTTGATTTTTATAGATATACAGGTGAAGGTTATGGATCATATATTTGGATACGACTTGAGTTGGATTAGTTGTAACTTTGACAGTATTTGGTCCAAGGGAGAGGCCAAGGGTACGAGTGGTGGGAACCACTCGTACAGAGAGGATGCAACTCGTAAGGGTTAGCATATCCGTGTGAAAGAATTTTTTTGCAACTTAAATGGGGGCAATCTGAATAGTTCCCCACTTATCCTAATAAATACCCACTCCTTATATTCCTATTGGTAGGTTATTTACCCTATTATTCTATTTATTAACACTTAAAAACTCATCCTAAACACTTTATAATTCTCTCAAGAGCTTTGAGGAAAATATCTAGGGTTTCAACTAAAGGACTAATTTGGAGATCTTTTTGTTGGTTTCTCACTATCTTCTTTATCAATTAAGGCATGTTCTCTTCCCTCATAGTTTGTTCCAACTAAAGACATGGTTTTATACAATATTTTTATGATTTGAATATTGTATGATTTAGGGTTTTCTAATATAATTTGTGTGTTTTGGTTATAAATGTTTGGTTATAGTTTTCCTATGCTTTAATAATCTTTTTATATACATTAATGGTGATTTTAGATTACTGGTTGCATGGGTATGGTTCTTTGGTAATGGACTTTGGTTTTGAAAATTCAATGCCCCTAATGTGTTTGATAAAATGCCTTTAACAATGTTTTGAGTATAATATAGGTTTTTCAATGGAACTTAACCATGGTTTAAACTTGATAATGGAACCCTAAATGATATGAATGGTTTAAATGGTTTTAAATGGATTAGAAAGGCCTTGGTCGCAATGGATTTGGTTAACTCAAAATTATGTGGAATACATGGAAATTCCCTGAGGATTGGCTAAGGACAATACTTGCAAGTTATTATTGGTATGAAGATACCACTACTCATATTTACTGATGTGAGGTTTGGTCCAAGTGATCGTGTGCATAAAGTCACACTATATTTTAGGGGATATACTAGTCATCCTAGGTTTTCTTCCCTTTTCGTATGGCTTCAAGCACTGGGGACCTTTCAGCAGGGGGAACTGAAACCATATATCCTATGGGTGTTTTAGGACGACAAAGCTACACAGCCTCGACAAAGATTTTAATGGCATGCTAAATCCGATTCCTTTTCCTAGCATGGTTATATATTATGTATGGTTGTGTGTGCATATGGATGGTTTCACTTGGTTTTATAAATGGCATTATTTTATCCTTATCATAGTTCATGCTAGAGATCACTCGCTAACCTGTTTTAGGAGACTGTATACCCACGGTATCCAGGAACTGGCCGTTCTACTCTTCTTACATAGTGACTGACTCACGGACAATTGTTGGATTAAAGTGGTGGACTTCCTTCTTTTCGGAAGGCTTCATTTAATGTTATAAATATTTTTAGACATTTTAAATTTTTTATGGATATTGGTTTTGTCTATGGTTGGGGGCATGTCCTAATCTGATATTTATACTCTTTTGATTAGAGGCTTTATGGTACTGTTTTTGGTTATATTCTGGATTATTTCTCTCGTCAAGAGTTGAAGGAAGCAAAGATAGAGGATTTTTTGAATCTTAAGCATGAGAGAATGTCTGTCAAGGAATATTCCTTGAAGTTCTACCAATTGTCGAGGTATGCTCCTAATTTGACCCTATTTGTGGTTATATGTATTACTTTTGATCCTGAGGTTGTTTTGGATCCTTTTTCTATTCTACCTTGGTAGGTGACTCGATTATTGCTGAGAAAGTCTATAGGGTGTGTGTGGTATCTGTTGGTGGTAGGCAGACTTTTATTTATTTGTTTGAACTTGATATGGTGTATTTTGATGTTATGTTGGGAATAGATTGGTTACACTTGTTATGTGTTCTTGCATTGTCAGACTCGTAAGGTTGTCTTTAGATCCACTAGTGAATCAGATATAAAGTAAGAGGGTGGTTCCTAAGCTCCAAGGGGGAGGTTTATTTCTTAGCTTAGAGATTGAATGTTAATCTCTAAAGGTTGTCTTTATCATCTGGTCCGGGTTAAAGATTCTAACTCGAAAGGTACTTCTTTACAGTTAGTTTGGTGGTAAATGAGTTTTTTGAGGTCTTTTCGAATGATCTTCCTGGCATTCCTCTAGATAGAAAAAATCAAGTTTGGTATTGATCTAGTTTTAGACACTTGTCCAATTACTATTCCTCCATATAGAATGGCTCCAGCTGATTTGACAGAACTCAAGGAGCAACTAAAGGATCATTTGGATAAGAGGTTTATTCGTCCTGCTATATCCTCGTGGGGTGCACCGGTGTTATTAGTGTGCAAGAAGGATGGTTTTTGTTGGATGTGCATTGACTATCGACAGTTGAATAAGTTAATGATCAAGAATAAGTATTCTCTCTAAGGATAGATGACTTATTTGATCATTTGGAAGGTGCCAAGTTATTTTATAATATAGATCTTTGGTCTGGGTATCATCAACTTAAGATTAGGGAGGAGGATATCCCTAATATGGTTTTTTGTACTCCATATAGGCACTTTGAATTCTTAGTGATGTTATTTGATTTGACTAATGCCCCGGCGGCATTTATAGATATGATAAATAGGGTTTTTAAGCAGTTCTTGGATATCTTCATCATTGTATTTATCGATGACATTCTAGTTTATTACAAAAGTGATGTAGATCATGTTAATCATCTCCATGTGGTATTGCAGACCTTGAAGGAACAACAGTTGTATGCCAAGTTCTCCAAGTGTGAGTTTTGGTTGAACGTTGTGACTTTTCTTATTCATATTATTTCTAGGAGGGGATCATGGTAGATCCACCAAAGGTGGTTGTGGTTAAAAGGTGGCCTAGACCCATGACTCCAACTGACATTCAGAGCTTTCTAGATTTGGCTAGGCATTATTAGCGGTTTGTGGAGAGCTTTTTCATGATAGCTGCTTCTTCGACTAAGTTGGCTTAAAAAGGTGATGTTTTCTTGGTCGAATGCTTGGGAGAGGAGTTTTGAGAAGTTGAAATATAAGCTAACTTTGGCTTTGATCTTGACATTGCCTGAGCGCAGTGAGAAGTTTGGCTCATATAGAGGATGAAAGTAGGAATTGGTTTTGATATTACTTGGCAAATCTTAAAGTTTATCTTTTAGACTTCGAGGATTGTAGGTTGATGGTAGAGAAAGTGGTCGGTTGTCTCTTGGTGCAGAGATTAAGGAGAAACAAGTGTTATATCCTATCTTGATGAAAATCAAGAGTATTGTGGGTATGTAAAAGGTAATGGTGTTTGATATCAGTGGAGATGGTACTTTACGGGATCAAGGAGGGTTATGTGTTCCTGATGTCGACGGTTTGCAGCAAAGCATCTTGGCTGGGGCGCATAAATTATGCTACATTGTACATCCCAACTAGACAAAGATATATCATAATCTCAATGAGATGTATTGGTGGAATGGTATGTAAAGGGACATGGGTGATTTTATAGCCAAGTGTTTAGTGTGTCAAAAAATTAATATTGAGCACATGAGGCTTGGTGGCTATTATCAAGAGATTATTTTTCCCAAATGGAAATGGGAGGTAATTAATATGGATTTTATTATCGGTCTTCCTCAGTCTCAGAATTTATATGATTTGATTTGGGTCACTGTGGATAGGATGACAAAGTTTGCCCACTTTTTGCCACTAAAGACTACCTTTTCGGTGGACAATGATGCAAAATAATATCTTTAGGTAATTGTAAAGTAGCATGGGGTACCTGTTTCAATTATCTCTGATCATGGTACGCAGTTTTCATCTCATTACTAGTTTTTTTTCATAAGGGATTGGGTACTAAATTGAGTCTGAGTACTGCTTTTCATCCTCAGATAGATGGACAAGCAAAAAAATCTATTCTTACATTAGAGGTTATGGTTCAGACATATGTTATTAATTATAGTGGCAGTTGGGTTGAGCATCTACCTTTAGTAGAGTTTTCTTACAATAATAGCTATTATTCTAGTATAAGTATGGCCTATTTTGAGGCATTGTATGGTAGGAGGTATAGATCTCCTATTGGTTGGTTCGAGCTTGGTGGGGCGGATATGTTTGGTCCAAATTTGGTCTATCAAGCTATGGAAAATGTAATGGTGATTCTCAGTAGGCTTAAGGCTACCCAAAGTCACCAAAAGTCCTATGCTAATGTAAGGCATAGAGACTTGGAGTTTGAGGCTAGGGATAAAGAATTCCTCAAGGTACCTCCCATGAAGGGAGTAATGCGGTTTGGCAAAAAGGGAAAGCTCAGTCCCCAGTATATTGGTTCATATATGGTTTTGCGGAGAGGTTGGAAATGTTTCTTATGAATTGTAGTTGCCTTCTAATTTGAACTCTATTCATCTAATATTTCATGCCTCCGTGTTGAGAAAGCGTATTGGTGATCCTTCTTCGATTATTCCTTTAGAGGGGTTGGGTGTCTCGGTCTCTCTGTCTTATGATGAGGTCCCAGTTGAGATCTTTGATGGACAGGTTCATCGGTTACTAACCAAGGATGTGTCTTTGGTTAAGGTTCTGTGGTGGAACCATAAGGTGGAAGATGAAACATGGGAAGTGGAGGATAACATGAAGTCTAAGTATCCGCATCTATTTTCTGCTCCTGGGATTCATGCGGAAGGTATGTGTCTTCAACACATCTTTATTTTCTGAATATTTCAGAGGAAATATTAATATGTTTGCCTCTTTTTTTTCAAACTTTGTTAAAGATTAGAAATATAATTGATTATGGAAATGACTCGTGCATGTGGTTACCCATACCTTGCCCATCAATCGGAGACAAATGTTCCTAGTGGGGAAGAATGAAACACCCTGGTTTTTGGACCTTAGAAAATTTCCTAGATTTTTGGTCTCTGGATCCAATATGACTCATGGGTACGAGTAGTATGTTGGGGTATGAATGGTATGGTCCAATCCTATGCTAACCGGTGTTGGTTGTTAGGATGCATTTTGGTCACTAGAATGGGTATGACTTGAATGGTATGAGTGGAATGGTTGGATAAGGATTGTTTGGTTTGGGTTTTCCTTAGCTTAACCTTAGACTTGGTTACCTAAGTTAGATTTGAGCATGAGTGGCTCACCATGAGCTGTAAGCCAGGGTACGAGTCGTACCCAGGACTCATATGGTGGTTAGTGTTCAAACCTCCTGGATTCTATTCTGCCAGGGGTAAGGTTTATGGGTACCATTCGTACACTTGAATACAACTTGGGTTTGGGTGTGTTTTACCTTGGACAGTGTTGGGTCCAAGGGGGAAAGCCTAGGACACGAGAGAGGGGTACCACTCGTACAGGTTGGGTACAACTTGTAAGGTTCAGTCGTACCCTATCATGGGAATTTAATGTAGTTTAAGTAAGGGCAATATGGATATTTCCCCGCTTATCCTAATAAGGTCCCATGAATTATATTGCACTTGGGAGGTTATTTTCCCTATTATTCTATTCTTAAACATATGGAAAACACACTTAAATCCTCTCTAGAGTTCTTGGGCAATGGAAACTATGGTTTCATCTTAAGGAGTAGATCAGGGCTGGTCTTGGTGATTTCTCTCCATCATTTCTTGGTTTAAGGCATGTTCTCTTCCCTCATTGTTAGTTCCAACTAAAGGCATTGTTTTATACAACGTTTTTATGATTTAAATGTTGTATGATTTTGGATTTTGCAATATGATTTTGGGGTTTTGTTTATATATGCTTGGTTATGGTTTTCCCATGTTTTATTTATTTTTTTATATGAATTAGTGGAGGTTTTGGATAATTGGTTGCATGGGAATGGTTCTTTGGTAATGGACTTTGGTTTTGGAAAATACTATGCCCCCAATGTGTTTGATAAAATGCTTGTAACAATGTTTTCACTTTAATGTTGTTTTTTCAATGAAAACTATGCATGGTTTAAACTTGGTAATGGAACCCTTAATGACATGAATGGTTTAAATAGTTTTAAATAGATTGGAAAGGCCATGGTGGCCATGGTTTTGGTTAATTGGAAATCATGTGGGGTACATGGAAATACCCTAAGGATTGGATAAGGACAATACTTGCAAGTTATTGTTGGTATAACGATACCACTACTAACAGCCTCTGTTAATAATCATGTAATAATGGTTTGGATAGAAAATTATTTTAATTGGTCTTAAAGGTGGGAGGTGTAGAAAAGCCGTGGAAGGTGGAGTTCTCGGCGGGGGTCTAAACAAGAAACTCATATTTGCCAATGTGAGGTTTATTCCTAGTGACCGTATGTATAATGTCACACTATATATTTTTGGGGATTACTAGTCATCCCAGGTTTTCTTCCCTGGTCGTGCGGCTTTACACACTAGGGCCCTTTTAGTAGGGTAGCTGAGCCCATATAGCCCGTGGGTGGTTTAGGATGGCAAAGCTACACAGCCAGGTAAAGGTTTTAATGGTATGCTAAACCTGGTCCCCTTTCCCTGCATCATTATATATATATATATATATATGTATGGTTGTATGCATATGGATGGTTTTTACCTTGTTTTGTAAACGGCATTATCTTTTCCTTATCCTGAGTTCATGCTAGCATTCACCCGCCAACCCATCTTTGGGAGCTGTATCACCACACAATGCAGGAACCAACCGCTCCACTCCTCCTGCTTAGAGAATCATACTTTGGGGTCAGCATTTGGATTGAAGTTTCATCTATTCGGAAGGCTTTATTTCATGGATGTTATTTCATACTTTGACTTATTTATTGATATTGGTTTTGCCTATGGTTGGGGCATGTGTCAACCGGATTTTTGTATTCTTTTGGTTTGAGGCTTTTATGGTACTACTATGGGTTGGAATGGTTGGCATTGGTGCCAGACTTAGCATTGGTATTGGCATTAGGGATGACACTGATTGACGATATTGTTGGTTGTTCCATCGTATTTTATTTTGGGATTAATAATATTATATTTTGGTTCTCATTTGGTTATGGCCTGGTTTGTGGCCCTTAGTACGGTATTGGTTTGGTTGGTATGGTTAAGTGGACAGGATGACTTGGTAGGGTTTGTCTAGGAGTAGACCTATCCCAATGTCAGTCCTTGTCCGGTTACTCTATCTTGTTATATGTTTGAAACTCATCCAACTTAGAAAAGACAGCTGGAGGTTGGGTTAGGTAATGGGGGTGGTCTCTGGTCCTGGTCGGACTTGGGACGCCCGTTATGACAAAGCCCCCGATCGGGTCGTGTCACCACCCAAGTCGTATCCATTTCCTAAACCAAATCCAACCTACTAACCAACACTAGCCAGCATATGACTAGCCCATACCACTCGTATCCCAGTGTACGAGTCATTACCCCGAGTTGTACCCAGTCCAAAGACCAGAAATCTAGAAAATTTTCTAAGAGCTAGAAACCCAGGGTGTTTCAAAAATACATAGCACCCTGAAGCTGGTTAAACAAGTCATATATCCTAGGAAGATGGTACTTATTGTTAACTATCACCTTATTCCACTAGTGGTAATCAATGCACATCCGAAGGGAACCATCCTTATTACACACGAATATAATAGGAGCAGCCTACAGAGATACACTAGGGCAAACAAAACCCTTATCAAAGAGATCTTTCAACTGCTCCTTAAGCTCCTTCAACTCAGCTGGAGCCATCTTATATGGAGGGATGGAGATAGGATGAGTGTTCAGAAGAAAATCAATCTCAAAATCAATTTCCCCATCGAGAGGAACATCAGAATGATCATTAAGGAAGAACTCCGGAATTTCACTAACCACGGGTACACACATTAAGGAAGGACCCTCTAAGTTAGAATCTTTATCCTAAACCAAATGATAAAGACACCCTTTGGAAATCAATTTCTGGGCTTTAAGATATGATATGAACCTCCCCTTAGGAACTAGAGAATCCCCTTCACACTCAATAACTGGCTCATTCATAAATTAAAAAATGATCTTACAAGTCCGATAGTCTAAAGAGCCATAGCACGACTGCAAACAATCCATCCCCAAGATGAAATCAAAATACACCATGGATAATTCAATCAAATTCACAAAAGTTCCCTACCATAAACAGATACCACACAACCCCTATATATTATTCTAGCAACCAGAAAGTCACCCGCAGATGTAAAAATAGAAAAGAGGTCTGAAATACACATGGTGCTGAAATCAAAATGCACAGCCACAAATGGGGTCACATGAGAAAGAGTAGACCCTAAATAAATCAAGTAATACAAATCATGAAAGAAGAGTTTCAACATACCAGTGATGATATCAAGAGATTCCTCGAACTCCTGACGAGTATTAAGAGCATAGAGATGATTTCGACCAGTGCCAGAGACATAAGTGGCACCCTTTGGTGTAGGGGATAATAAAGTAGCTATAGGAAGCTTGTTGGCCCTAGAAGCAACCTTTAAAGGACAATACCGTTGCATATGACCAATCTGACCAGAATTGAAGCACCAATTCCTCCTTCTCACACTGACCATGGTTCAACTAATCATAGAATCTACAAGACGGATATGATGGTGCTGACTGGGCCTTACTGGCCTGAGATTAGGCACCCTGTGCTCTAGAACCATCACCACTCTGAAAACTTCTATCATCTGACGACTTTGCGTAAGGAGCACTAGCCGTCGAATAGGAGTTAGGACTTCCCCAATTCTTTCTTTGAGACTATTTCCCACCATCTCTACCACTCTTCTTCTGGCATCCACCCTACTCTAATTGTCTAAAGCTCTTACTCTGTCTTTCTACATATCTCAGCTTGCTTCTTCTTTCCCTCTTAAACTTGTTGCATATACACCACAAGTCTAGATATATCCATATCCTTATTCAACAAGGTAGTCTAGCTCTCCTGAATCAAATCATGGGACAGCCAAAAAGGAAATTTCCACATTCTAGCCCTCATGTTAGACAGAGCATATCATAACAACTAATGGAATTTAAAGGCATACTCAAGTGTTTGGAAATGCCTCCGACCATACCCAATAATTATGAAACCAAAACATGAAATGAAATATTTTGAAGGATAGAAGCTCACTACTTTAAGTCAACTCACAAACTACCCACGAGCACTTGATCACTAATAGGAAAGGTATAGGAATTTCTGGCGCCTTCATCACAAAGGGATACAACGTTCGGATATGGTTAGCGGTTGGAGAGCTAGCATGTAACTCAGGGATAAGGGAATAAATAGTTCCACAAGTAATAATTTAAAACCTGTCAAATCCCATGCACATCATCAAATACAAATATAAATATATATATATATATATATATATATATATATAAATATATATCACATGCCAGGGTAGGAACAAGGCTTAGCATGTCACATGCCTAATTCGGGATTAGAACCTCCTAGAGTAAATCAAAGGTGACTAAAGCACTAATTTATATAACATGGGGGACTCGAACTTCCCAATCATATAATAATAATAAGGGATACTCAAAACTCCCGGTCATTTAGACCACTGCGCCGGCTAGCACAATTCCGGTGTTGGTCCCTTGGGACCTCCACTTTCACAGCCGGGCTACACAACCCACTTTTAAGCCAACTTAAAATATTTAACACATATTCCCAATTTATTTGATCGATTATACCAACCTCACTTGCAAGTTCATTATCATGCCACAATCTATTAACCATCATACCAGGGAAATTCATGACCCCTTAGGTTCGATTAACATTCACAGGGGGGATTCACATACCCCAAAGTTCAATAAAATGATATTATGGTTCATTAACCTTTTATGCCAATGCATTTGTTCTAGTGAGAAAGTCAAAACATGCGACAAAGCCATGTATCATTATCAATTTCATAATTAGGTTGAGGGAACTAAATTGGCCAAATCATATGTCAAATAAAATTTCATCACAACTGGGAAAACATAACCCCTTTGATTATTCACCAATCCTATGCACCCCATAAGTTCAATTCATTAATAAATAACAAATAATGAATAATAAACCAAGGGAAATCAATTTAAGAATCATTTATGTCGAATCCCTCAGCCATATTAAAACCCTTATTTCAAATCCGCATAATTAATTATGTAAATTCATGCATTAGATAAAACAAGTTTAAGGGTAGAGTCACATGCCTGAAATACCTAAGATTATGGAGAAAATTCAACCCTTCAAGCTCTACTTGACCCAGTTCTTGAAAATCCTGAGTATTGATGCTTGAGAGAATTTAAGACAAAAGAGAGTGTATTAGATGTGTATAATGGATGAAAATAGGGTCCCAAATACGTGTATAGGTCATGGGTTATTATTGAAATAAGAGGGAAAGGTCTAAAATACCCTCACTAAAAGCTAAAAAAAATAAGCCGCCAGTCATTACGGGTGACCTTAAAACTCAAAGGGTCACCCTAGGACTCATTTTCCCTCAATCATAGTCTAGATTAAGGATGGCAATTTCAGTCCATATTTGTGAAGAGAGTCCATTTAAGCCATATTTATTTAGTTGGATCACTCATATTTCAATTGGATAAATTTAGACCTCAACTCATTTTAAAAGCACATACAAATATGGACAAAATGGGTAAAATATAGGTATCCATTTAAACACAGATATCACCTACCTATGGTTAAAATTTCAGTTTTTTTTAATTTCCATTTTTTTCTTTCTTTTCTTTCTTTTTTCTTTTCTTTAATTTTTTTCTTATTCATTTTCTTCACTTTTGTTTTTTTTTCCTTTTTATTTTTTACTCGTTTCTTATATTTTGTTTTTTTTTTCTCGTTTTGTTCATCTTTTTTTTTTCTTGTTTTTTTTATTTCTTTCTTCTTTGCATTTTTTTTTAATTTTTAATTTCTCCTTTTTCATTCATGTTTCGTCATTTTTCTCTTTTTTATTCTTCTTTGTATTTCTACTCATCTTTTCTATTGTCCTTGCATTTTATATTTTCAATATTTTTTATACTTTATATTTATTTATATCATACTATATATTTCAAATTACCTTTTTTTTAACTTTTTTTTATCTTGAGCCGGGGGTAACAGCCTCTCTACTTCTTCGGAGGTAGCAGTATGGACTGCATACATTTTACCCTCTCCAGACCCCACTTTGTGGAAATACACTGGGATTGTTGTTGTTGTTATTGTTGTTGTATGTATTTCAAATAAATTTATTATTTGTATTTAAATAGTTTAGTCATGAATTATACAATTTATTATTTGTATTTATATATAAATAAATATATGGATTAATTATATTTGTTTGAGACTTACATGGGTTAGCAAACACAATCTTCTAATTATCTCATTTAGCCTAAGTTTCAATTAATTACAATTCGTAGCATATCTTACCTATTAAATACAATCCATAGTCTCTCTCATTTATTTTCTCTCTTTTATTTCTCTTTCTTTTTTTTCTTTTCTAATTTTTTCTTTCGTTTTTCCTTTAATTTAAATTTTTTCCTTTTTCCTTTTTTTCTTTTTATTTTTTTCCTTTTCATTTTTTACTCGTTTCTTATATTTTATCTTTTTTTTTCTCATTTTTTCATCTAATTTTTTATTTTTCATTTTTATTTCTTTTTTTTTGCATTATTTTTTTTGTATTCTTGTTTTCCCTTTTTTCTTCTTGTTTCATCATTTTTCTTCTATTTTGTATTCCTTCTCATCTTTTCTGTTGTTATTGCATTTTATATTTTACATATTTTTTATACTTTATATTTATTTGTATCATACTATATATTTCAAATAAATTTATTAGTTATATTTGAATAGTTTAGTCATTAATATGTACAATTTATCATTTGTGTTTATATACAAATAAGTATATGAATTAATTGTATTTGCTTGAGACTAAAATATATAAATATACAATATATAAATATATAATGTATATAAAATATATAAATATACAATGTATCATTCAATGGAAATATATCGTTACCATTTGTATATCAAATTTATCATTTAAATTCGTATATAAACAAGTATCAATTGTATGTGTATGGTTCAAGTTGTATAAATACGTATCATTTAATAAAAATATAACATTTGTATTTATATAATTTAGCAATTGTATTTGCATAATTTATCATTTTATTTTTATTGTTCAATTTATATCAATAAAATACAATTTATATCAATATATATAAATACAAGTGTTCGTAGAAAGAAAAATAACTATTCTTTTTAAATTGTTTAAAAAATACAAATGATACTGTCAACTACGAATGCAAATACAAACAAATAAAACAAAAACAATTATAAATACAAATATAATGTATGATCAACTTACAAATACAAATATGAAATAGTTCTTTAAAAATACATATTTGTCAATGAAAATACAATACAAATACAAATACAAGAAAAATGAAACCACAAAATACAAATATAATGTGCATTCAACGATAAATTACAAATAAAAAATAGTTATTTAAAATACAAGTGCGAATTATATAAAATATATATATGATGGCGCAAACTATAAAATAAAAATACATGTTTGAAGTATAAAAAAAAACAAATACAATTGTATTAACGAATACAAAATTATAAATATTGGGCCAATATAAATCAATATGTGATTATGGTATTTTCATTATCATAAAAATTAAAAATGAAAAAAAAGAAAAATAAAAATAGACAAAAAAAACCAGAAATGGAAAAAGAAGAAGAAAGAGCAGTAGAAGTTAGAGATAGAATAGGAAAAAAAAGCGTAAAGAAAGAATTGAAGGAAAAAAAAACAAAATATAAAAAAAATAAAAAAATGAAAAATGAGAAGAGAAAAAAAAAGATGGTGAATACAAATACAATGAGCGGTTATGATATTTTCATCATCATCGATGATTTGTACTCGACTTAGCCATGTTCTTCGACATTATAAAAAAATATAAAATATAAAATACAACAAAAAAAAATGAGAAAGAAAAAATTAAAAAATGCAAAAAAAGGGAAGTAGAAAGAAAAAAATAGACAAAAGGAAAGAAAGGTAGAGGCTAGAGATATAAGAGAGAGAAAAATGAAAAAAAAGTAGAGGCTAGAGATAGAAGAGAAAGGAAAAAGAATCTAAAAATAAAAAGAAATGGAGAAAAAAGACAAAGAAGATATGAATTGTAATTTTAAAAGTTATGCTAAAAATACTTTCATTTTCCTAAAAACTAAGTTATTTCTGTAGGTTCCTATTGTTTTTTAGGGTGGGGAGTTGGGGGTAGGAGGTTTGAGGGTGCTTTGAAAGGGTGGGGTTAACTTTTTAAAAAAAATATTATTTTTTAGAGGGGGTATGGGGAGGAGGGGTGCAGGGGGTAGGAGGGTGGGTAATGGATAAAAAAGTCAAGTTGATATACATATAAAAGTTCTAAATTTTTATCTTTAAGAGTTAAAATGGGTAGCAACCATTTTTACTCAATCCATATTTACCCATATAATATATGGGTGGATTGCATCCAATCCGTTTAAGTTCAATCCATCCAAATTCAATCTGATTCGTCCATTTGCCACCCCTAGTCTGGATAGTGTCTCGGATCACCAACATTGTTCTGGTTATGAAAAGGACCTTACAACTCATAACAAGTTCATACGACTCATTACATCCTAGTCATACTCAAGACAGAATACTTTGGGCATTACACAGGTTTTCTTACGAACAGGACTATATGAGTCATTTAGAGTCCTTACAACTTATTACATGGTAGTCATAGTCAAAATAGTGACTTATAAAAATAGTATTCGGCACATTACAACTGGGTCCTATGACCCATAATGACTCTCTACGACTCGAAAGAAGAGTCGTAATTAGGGTAGTAAGCTCAGAACTCAAAATTTTCAAAGGACCAACACTTGGGTGTTTTATCCTCAAAAGACGATTTTTCTGGTAGGGTCACTCTACTATTCAAATCAAGATCTACCTTCTTTGGTGCATAAGTGCATGAACCCTAATAAATAAGTGCACTCACCATCTCATCATATTTGTCAATACCGTCATTGTCAAAATTCATTATTACTGCTACAGGTACCTCAACACCTAGTCATTCCTCAAAAGGAACTACTAACTCATCCTCGTTTACTATGTCTATCTCAGAGATCATGTCCATGTCCTTAGGATACTTTATGGGCTAGCATATACTGAAATTGACCTACTCATTATTCAACCAAAACTTTATTTACATAATCTCCGTATCAACTAATACTTATCCAGTCACTAGAAAAGACCTTCCCAATATAATGGGTACCTCAAAATCAACCTCACAGTCAAGAATAACAAAGTAAGTCAAAAATATAAAAGATGCTACTTGCACCAACACTTCACATAAGATTCCCACCATCTTCTTCACTATGCGATCTTCCATCAAAAGTCTCATTGATTTCAATTTAGTTGACCCCAACCCCAACTTCTTTTAAATGACTAAAGGAATCAGGTTAATGCTATCACCTAAGTCACATAAGGCCCTTGAAAAATTCGAAGACCTAATAGTACAAAGAATAGTAAAAGCTTATGAGACTTCCTTTTTCTCAACTAGGGAGAAAAAATTGATTTCACTAGAATGGTACATGTTGCCCACAGGCTCAAAACTTATATTTCTCTTTTTTGTTACCAAGTCCTTCATAAAGTTCATATAGTTGGCATTTTCTCTAAAGACTCCACAAGAGGGATATTTATCAACAACTCCTTTATCATCGAAATAAACTTTTGATATTTTTGAAATTCAGCTATTTTTCAATCATTGGGGGGAAAGGAGGTCATAGAATAGGTCTCATCACTAATGTGACCTTATTACCTTTCCCTTTGTTATATTTGGTCTCTTTTTGGCAACTAGAGGATGCATTCTGATTCTCTACTTCATTCTCATCCACATCATCAATGATTACGGGGTTGTCCCTATTGCCATGAACCATAGACATAGGTGGATAATGAAGCACCCTAGGTGTTAGCCCTTGGAAATTTCCTGATCTTTGAGCTCACTGTCCTGTTGATGACTTAACCATATGAGTCTTATGGTGTGGGAATGGTTCAGCCTAGTTGTTAGGCGATAAGTAGGTGATAGTTGGGTATTTTATCTCGGTAATGACTTTTTAGTATGGGTTGTTAGGTTTGGTGATAGGTCATTAGGGTTGGTTATGGGTTGGTAGGAAGATCTTTAACTAAATAAATAACTTAGTGACTTGATATGGCTCTGATTACGAGCGGCTTACTAAGATCCTTGAGGATAAGTTACGAGTGGTAGGTCTGAGTCATATGTTTTCTAGTGTCCAATTATTTAGATTCTATCTTCGATACGACTAGACCATACGAGTCATATAATTTGGTAACAAGTGGGGTCATGGAGTCGTAGGGTGGATAGTGTATGGGTGTCCAACTTACTGTCTTGGTGACGACTCAAGGGCGCAAATCAAACTTTGTGGTCACGATTCTTGAGGGCTGACTCATAACCACCTGCAATCTATTTACAATTTTAAGTTGGGGGCACTTTGGACATTTTTTATTTAAAATACATAAGACCCCACATCCCTATAATACTTTTTGGTCATGCATTCCACACTTCACAAGATAAAATATCCTCTTTACTCTCTCAAAATCCTCTCAAGTAAAATTGGTTATGGTTTCTCCAAAGTGGTTATCTAAAGGATTAAGGATCAATTTCTCTCCATGAATCTTTATAATTCAAGCACGTTACTCTTCCATCATTGTTATTTTACTAAATACATATGTTTTAACGTACGATTTTCATGGCATTGTTATGGTTTTGAAATAAAGGTTACGAGTTTTGGATGTTCATGGTTGATTTATAATTCTCATGATTTAATTTTGGTTTTTCATATTTTAATTATGGTTTTCCATTAGTGGGTGCATAGGAATGGTGATTTATTTGAGAGGCCATTGTTGATCCCCAAATTTGATGATTTTTGCTTTGATAATGGCATTTCCTCAACCTGTTTGTCAAATTGTCAATGAGAATTATTTTATCAGATAATTTGACTATTCTTGGAATCTTTGTATTGCATAAATGGTTAAAGAAACATGAATTGGTTGGTTTCATGTCACAACTAAGCCCTAGTTTTGGTCATGTCAGATAGGTATCAAGGTCCTACGTTCTTAGTCAACTAGGTGTCCGATAAAGCCGTATCAAGTAGAGTCTCTTTTAAGGGTGTGTAGTGCACCACACTCAAACGGGAGAGGATACGAGGCATTTAGGAATGTTTCTTTTTCTTGTGTTTTGTTTTTGAGCTATAGAGTCTAAGGTCCTAAAATTTTCTCTAGAACCCATTTGTTCGATTTTTAGATAATGCCTCCCAGACAATCTAAAGTTTACCAAAACTCCTCTGTCCCACCCTAGCACAATATTTATGGTACCTATCTTACTTATGAGGTCTAGACTCAATCTAGGGGTCCAGTTCCTGATTTCCCTCCTGGAGTTCCACCAGTCCCCTCCAATCCTTCTCGAGATCCTTAGGCTAATGTGAAGAATTCTAAGTTTCATCAGTCTGTCATATGTTTGCACAACTAGTAGCTTCTCATATCGAGCGTAGTGCTTTTGTTACTCCATCTTTAGTGTATGAGTTTGAACTCTCCAACCTTTATTGGAGTTAAGGTCGAGGAGGATCCTACAGGTTTTGTTTATGAAATAGAAAATATCTTCTACGTTATGCATGCTACTAATATGGAGGGTGTGGAACTTTTTGCCTACCAATTGAAAGATGTAGACTACCAATATATGAGGAATGGGAAAAGTCTAGGGGATGATTTCTCTAGTGCTTTTCTAAATTGATTTTTTTCTCAGGAGATAAGAGAGGCGAAGGTAGAAGTGTTTGTTAACATGAGCAAGACAAGATGTCAGTCAAATAGTATGCCTTGAAGTTTGACCCATTTGTCTCAGTGTGCTTCGAAGTTGGTTTTTATAATGAGAAATTTCGCTTTTAGGTTGTCTCGAGATTTATTTTTTAGAGTAAGGTTGCCTTGTTGAATAAGGACATGGATATCTCCAGGTTGGTTATGTACATACAGTAAGTCGAGGAAGAGAAGAAAAAGCAGGCGAAGATAGGGGAAGGTAGACCAAGAAGTTTATATCTTCTAAGCAGGGTGGTGGCAGTAATGCCCCGAGCCTGGTACTCGGAATGCTACACGATGCTCATGACCCCAAAGGACCAAGCTAACCCATGACTGATATTTGTACCTATACACTACATAATATGACATAATAATACAGAAACATGCACTAAAAGGTCATAAGGTTCAATACTAAACATGATCTAAATGATATAATATCTGTGTGGGGTAATAAAATACCCAAAACAAAACTGAACATACTAAAGTCTGAAACATGGTAGTCTAGAAAGCTTTTAGTTGATTGAACTGTCTGAGTAAGGAGTTGATAGGACATGTCCCCAACTTACTCCAACTATTAAATTGATTAATGAGATAATAAGGAAATAATCGTGTCCTCAAAAGATGAGGACTCACTTCTAACTCTGACTGTGGATATCTGGAATCTACTATTGCTCTGGAGCTCGTGTCTCTGACCTATGGTATAAAACACCATAGCATAAATGCGTCAGTACTTTGAATGTACTGGTATGTATGTAAGTAGGCTGAATGCATGGGTTCATATGCATGAACAATAATAATAACTGACTTACTATCATGAGCGTGAGAATATATACATGAGACATAACAACTGACACTAATACTATGATAACTTGATTACTGAATTTGAATATAACTGATAACATGAGTGGTTGTATCTGATAGTCCTGAATCTGATGAAACTATCTGAGTTCCATACTATATCTGAGTTGACTGTATCTGACAGTCCAGAAATCTGAAGAACTATCTAAGTTCTATTACTGAGACTAATTGACTATATCTGACAGTCCTGATTCTGTAACATGAAACTATGGGAATTAGTTATCTAACCGACATACCCCTGATATGCCATTATGGTTGAGTTGGGGTCCAATATATAACCCCAATTGGAAGGGTGTTAATACCGTCCCACTGTTAAGGACAAGTTGTGGGTGACCCTAATCTGATAGTGTCCCCTATACAAGAACGATGGGGCCCATATCTAACTGTATTTATCCACCTTATCAACCCTCATCGGATAGTATTGATGTCTCAACCTATGCTGGGTACATAGTTTTGGAACACAAGGATGACTTATAGGAATCACACACTCATCTGATAGTGTGTGTTCTCATCCTTGGGTTCACTCGGTGCTAATTCCTTCTCCTATCTAAATAGACTCTGAACATGATTTACTAAACTGAACATGGGCTGAATTACTGAATTTCATTAACTGACGGAATACTACTGATATCTAACAACTGGCTGAGTTTATGAGATCATGGAGATTTCTTGATTCATAAGACTGTCTAAAGTCTAAGGATTCATAGCTTAACTGAGAGCAGCATAAAAATATGATATTGGCACATAACTAATGTTTTGGATACAAGTATCCCCAAGACTCACTGGAAGGAAAATGACCAAGCATAACTTACTTGAACATATAACTATAAGGCCCCACAAATTTCCCTCGTAGTTTGAGCCTTAGAACATGTCAAATGAAGCGTAATTCTGGCCCTAAAAGATGTATGAGTGACTCCTAAGTTAGTATCATGTTAACCATATCGAATTACCTAAATTTTGACTTTTTATCATGTGGGAAATTTGAAAAAATTTCCGTCGATATAAGATTCGCCCAAATCTGAAACCCGAGTAAGAAGTTATGGCTAATTTAAGACCTAGTCGTAAAACTATGTCATTTTAGTGCTTGGCACATTGCGGAGAGGGTCAATTTGACAATTGTCAAATTTTAGTGGAACTTCATGATATTGGTGTGTCGCACTGAGGTTCTAGGTCCCAACAAGTGGGAAAATGTGATGGCTCCGCATCGCGATGACTCCCATATTGCCAATTGCCAATTTCCAGTGAGCCACCACGATAAGTGGCTCGTTGCGGTGACCCCTTAAATTGGGTTCCCAGTTTAATTTTTCCAGCTTTATACAGGTGTTAAAAGGGGCATTTTGGAATTTTTTCAAGCCTATAAAACTGTGGAAACACCAAATCAAAGTCATTTGCAAGCATTCTATGAGGTTTTTTTCAAGTTTTCTCTCATTAAAAACCCTAAGTATCCAAAACCTCTTCCAAGAATCTAAATAATCCACCATGGATTTTCTAAATTGAGTCAATATTCAAGGTTCCCAAGTCAAGGGCCTCAAGAACCCTCATTCAAGAGTACGAATAGATTTCCAAAAGCGAGAGTTCATCCAAAGCTTCTAATTCAAGGTATACGGGGTTTTGAACAAGGGTATCCCTTTCACCCTTGTACCCCAAAGGCTTATTTACATCATGATTTTGCTGAAATCTATGGGGGTTTTACATGAATTTGAATTGGGGTTTTTCACCCATTATTATTGAATGCATTACCTTGATATTACCTATAAATTGAGAGTTAAATGGCATGATTTCTACATATTTTCTTAAATGTTTACAGCTGGATATAAACCCCATTATTTTACTCCTTGAGAAGCTAATATTTCCAATTTTGAGATATTGAAGCATATGACTATATTGAGATTTTGAGATTAATTGCTGAAATTCCCAGATTTAAACATGATTTATGAATCTATATGCTATATATTATGCTTTTGATGAGCTTTAACGTGAGATTGATCTATGGGTTAGTAAGCGCTATTTGAGACTTGTGAAATTATGAACTCTTGTGCTATAAGCACCCATGATTTGAGTATTTTGAGATGATTGAGAAATGAATTGACCTAATGGTCCGAAAGCTTTGAAATTCACTTTATCATATGAGATTATTGATTTGATTACTGGGTTCGTGGTGAACCATGAGATTATTCTAAAAGCTGGTTTTTATGAGATGACCGCAAATAATCTAAAGGGAGTAGTACTTAGCACCGAGCGGGTAAGCCACTACGATTTCTTAGTCCAAAACTACGTGCCACCTTAGGTTAGGCCTGAGGCCGAGTTTATGATGATTATGATTAGCCTCGAGGATGAGTTTCATTTAGTGATCACTAGACCTAGGTTATAGTCCTTGGCAAGAGTATGAAGCTCCTCTCCAACATGGGGTCTCCTCCTTAGGAGGATAAAACGTTCGACTACATGTAGCTCGTATGGTTTATGTTGGTTATGAGAACCTCCCTTGCCCTTTAAACTTCAAAATTTGATACTTATTTTCCCTTCCTATGAGTTATTTTCCTAAATGGTGGAATTGCAAAGTTTTTCCATAATTAAAGTGCTTTCTTGAGGTAGGTTATTTCCCTAAATGAAAGTATCTTCCCTTGATATAGTACTTTTCATAAAGCTTTGAGATAAGTTATTTCCTTGAGCTAGAATACTTTTCCATTTAAGATAGAATGATTTTCCTAAAGGTTGAAATGAGATATTTTCCTAAGGTGAATGAAATGCCTTCAAATTTGTTTCCAAGTCATATGATTCCGAATTCCAAGTATATGAGTTCTAAATAATTATGAAATATTGAGCATTGAAGACGTTTTACTCTCCATGAGACATATGCATGAGTAGAAAGCATTGTTCAAAGTCCCTTAGCCTTTGGGTATTGAGAATAAGAGAAGATTTCTAATTTTAAGGTTAAAGAGGAATGACTCACGAGATTTGTGTTGCATATCTCATTCTACATGATTTATGAGCTTTATATTTTATACTTGTTCAAGCCACGTGAGTCGTCTCATTTTGCATATATGATTTGATTGAAGAAAATTGGTACTATTTTTATACATATGCATTCACCCACGCATACTCAGTACATTCCAAAGTACTGATTTACATATATGTCTATGTGCTACATTGTCTTATAATGTAGGTTCAGGTGCTTAGTCCCAGCCTCATCAGTGATTCTTCAAATACCTTTCCTATGTTTTCTATAGTGGTGAGTCCTCATGGTTTGAGGATCGATCTTCAGATATTTTCTGTATTTGAGACACTAAGTTTTATCTTTATTTCATTTTGAGTCAGTTGGGGACCTACCCCAACGGCTCTCTAGTTTTCAATTCATAGAGGTTTTGTTAGAATAGTATCATACTTCTGATGTGTCGAGGGTTTGGTATTGTGGTTTTCTTGAGGTTTCTCTGTATTGTGGTCATATGGACCAAGTATCTGTCTCGTATTTTCATTCATGTGATATAACTATGTGAGAATTGTGTGTTATTGGTAGAAACCAGCTCTAAGGATTAGCTTAGGGCTACTTGTAGCCTTAAGCACCTTGTAACATCCCAGGAGATGATTTCGGGTCATTACAAACTTAGTATCAGAGCCTAAGGTTTCTAAGGAGTCCTAGTGAGTCTGACAAGCCACGTTGAGTAGATTCTTGATCATCAGTGTGTAGCACTCCATATCTATGAGCAAGAGGCTATGAGACGTTTTAGGAAAAAGTTGTTTCTTCTTTCAAATTCTATCGTGCCTACAGTTATCCCTCTTATCTAATGGTTCATGCTCTTCTATTTCTAGAAAATACCTTTTCAAAGAGCAACTGTCTACGGGAACAATGATGAGCAACCCCCACCTATTGATCCTTTGAATGAGACGGTGTCCCATGCTGAATTTAAGATGGTCTTTTGGCATTTATCCTAAGTGGTTACCATAAATGTTTGGACAAATAACTAGGCCCCATTTACAGATCAACAATGAGGTGATGCAGCCGTGGCTAGGATTCGTAAATTTATGTAGATGAACCCGCCTGAGTTCTATGGGTCGAAGGTTGATGAAGACCCTAAGTTGTACTTGGAGAAAATGAGGAAGATCATTGATGTGTTGCATGTTTTGAAAGAAGAAAGTGTTGAGTTGGCGTCCTATAGAATGAAGGAGATTATTTAGAATTGGGTCGTTTCATCGCGGAAGGGTAGAGGGTTGAATGCCGCTCCTATGACTTGGCAAGAGTTTCAAGATGCATTCTTGGACCAATTCTTTCCGCTTGATATAAGGGAGGGAAAGATTGAGGATTTCATGAACTTGAGGTAGGGCTCCTTGACTGTTAAGGAGTACTGTTTGAAGTTCAATCAGTTTGCCAAGTACGCTCTTGATTTGATTTCCAACACTCGGGCTAGTATGAGTAAGTTTATGATCGGTGTTTCTGGGATGGTACTGAAGGAGTGTATGGCTACGATGTTGTATAAGGATATGGATTTGGCTAGGTTAATGATGCATGCCCAATAGATAAAGATGGATAAGCTTAGAGAAAGAGATAGAATGAGGGGTAGCAAGAGGTCTAGATTAGAGTAGCATGATTTTAGTTGACCTAGGTTCTATGGAGGGAACCGCCCCCAGTTTTAGAGATTATTGTCTATTCCAGTGCCTTCATCAGCTAGTGCTCCCGTGCCTAGGGGTATGCCGGAGCAAGGAAGCAGTTCTTTCATGTCTCGGTCGCAGAACAGTATTGGTAACCGGCCCCGTTATCCTCCTTGTGCTAAATGTGGTGGGAATCATTTTAGAGAGTGTTTCGGGGATGTGAGAGGTTGTTTTGGTTGTGGCAAGCAGGGCCACAGACTTAGATGTTTTCCCCATGCTAGACAGGGAAACAGAGATGCCCGACCTTAGGCACAGGTTGCTAGTGCACCAACTCTGGTACTTCATCCCGCCCCTACTCAGGGCGCTTCTTCTAGCACCATTGGCGGTCACCACTAGAACAGGTTCTATGCTTTGCCACCCTATCGGGAGCATGAGGACTCTCCTGATGTTGTAACTGGTATGCTCTGTGTCTTTTGTCTTGATATTTATGTGTTGTTGGACCCCGAGATAAATCGTTCCTACGTGACCCTGCTTGTAGCTACGAATTTCAAAATGAGTCCCGAAAAGATTCCTGAGCCTTTCCTAGTTTCTACTCTAGTCGAAGAGTCAATTATTGTTAAACAAGTGTATAGAGGTTTCCCTATTACTGTTCTTCATAGAGTCATACTTGTAGATTTGATAGAGTTAGACATAGTAGATTTAGACCTTATTCTGGGTATAGATTGACTTCGTTCTCTCAACGCGTCTATAGATTTTCGTACCCGTGTAGTCAAGTTCTATTTTCCTAATGAACCAGTGATTGAGTGGTTCGGGAGTTCGGTATCTCCCAAGAGTCATTTTATCTTCTATATCAAAGCCAGCAAACTAATATCCAAAGGTTGCATTTACCACCTAGTTAGGGTCAAAGACACTCAGTCCAAGGTTTTAACTATTCAGTCAGTCGATATTGTTAGTGAGTTTCCAGATGTCTTTTCGAAAGATCTCCCAGGGGTACCTCCTAATAGAGAGATAGCGTTTGAAATTGACCTTCTTCCCGATACTTGACCTATTTCTATTTTGCCATACCGTATGGCACCCGCAGAGCTTAAGGAGTTGAAGGAGAAACTCAAAGATCTCTTAGATAAAGGTTTCATTAGACCAAGTATTTCTTCTTGGGGCACAACTGTGTTGTTTGTGCGGAAGAAGGACAAATTTTGTGTATGTGCATTGATTACCGTCAACTGAACAAGGTCACAGTAAAAAATAAGTGTCCTCTTCCAAGAATTGATGACCTATTCGATCAGTTGCAAGGTGCAAGTTATTTCTCCAAGATAGACCTTAGATTTGGATATCATCAACTTAAGGTGGGGGAATATGATATTCCAAAACGGCCTTCCAAACCCGCTATAGTGACTTTGAGTTTCTAGTCATGTCTTTTGGGCTAACCAATGCACCAGCAGCCTTCATGGACCTCATGAATTGAGTGTTTAAGCAGTACCTTGATATGTTTGTTATTATATTCATAGATGATATCCTTGTGTACTCCTTTGATGAGAATAACCATGCGAATCATCTTAGAATTGTCTTGCAAACTCTTAGAGATCACCAGTTGTTTGCCAAATTCAGTAAGTGTGAATTCTGGCTAGCGTCTGTAGCCTTTCTGGGCCATTTTGGTTTGGCCGAAGGTATTAGAGTCGATCCCTTAAAGACAAAAGCTGTAAAAAATTTGGCCTAGACCTAACTCTCCGTCTGACATTAGGAGTTTCTTGGGTCTAGCAGGCTATTATCATCGTTTTGTTGAGGGTTTCTCTTCCATTGCATCTCCTATGACCCGGTTGACCCAAAAGAAAGTTAAATTCATGTGGTTTGACTCCTGTGAGAAGAGTTTTCAGGAGTTGAAGACTTGACTCACTTCAACCTCTGTGTTGACTTTGCCTGATGGTACTGATGGTTTTGTGGTGTATTGTGATGCCTCTCGAGTTGGTATGCCTCAAGATAGTTGAAGCCGCATGAAAAGAACTACCGGCCTATGATCTTGAGTTAGCTGCTGTGGTCTTTGCTTTGAAAATCTGGAGACACTATCTTTATGGTGTCCATGTTGATGTGTTCACTGATTGATAACGCTCAACTTACACCTTAAATAAATGCAAGGCAGTCATTGTCAATATATTTACCCAACTTCGGAGTCGGGGTCAAATCCACAGGGAACAATGTGAGTGGCGATTAAACTAGTTCAAAACGATAGCTACAAGTTAAATTCAAACAAATAATAAGAAAAGACAAAACGGAGGTTTTTATCAATCAAACAAATACTAACGTTTCAACTTATTTTAGAACTCAAAACTTAGATTTCAATATTTATAATAAATGATAGAGAGAAACTAAGGTTGTGATCACTAGGACTATTAATCTCCATTGAATAATAATTGTTCAAGATTCTCGTGGAAGATAGGAACAACAGAATATCCCCGACGATGGTACTTTCTGAATTATCTTTCGACCTCACCAGACAATTTACTATCTAATTCTCTCAAACTTAGATAACATATATATTTCCATAAGGATGTTATCTCAGGTAGATTAATCCAGTTATGGCATCAATCATTAAACAGAAGGTTGGTAGCTTCCGAGTCCCTGTTGATAATTCATGTTCTCTAGTCTATTTCTTCGTTAAAAGCAAAAAAAACCTAAGGCATAACCTAATGATTGCAACCAATAGATTCAAGTTAAAACAACAGAATTTCAAGACGTTCCCACAATCACTCAAACCCTAATCCAACTATTAAATCAATGAAATAATAATCATAGATCCCACAACCCTAGTTGTGGGTTTTAGTTGCTCATAAGATAGAAAGAGAAGACAAAGATTCAATTCATAAATTAAAGTAATTAAACTTACAAAAGATGAAATCCTAAGTTGATTCTCCTCCAATTACAGTAAGAAATTCCCACAACTAAATCAAAGGATTGAAAATTGAATTCTAAGTTAAGAGAGCCAAAAACTAGAGAAAGAAAAGTGATTCTTGGTCTCTCATCGAATCCACAGGGAACAATGTGAGTGTCGATTAAACTAGTTTGAAACGATATCTACAAGTTAAATTCAAACAAATAATAAGAAAATACAAAATAGGGGTTTTTATCAATCAAACAAATACTAACGTTTCAACTTAATTTAGAACTCAAAACTTAGATTTCAATATTTCGAATCAATGATATAGAGAAACTAGGGTTGTGATCACTATGACTATTAATCTCTATCAAATAATAATTGTTCAAGATTCTTTTGGAAGATAGGAACAATAGAATATCCCCGACGACGATACTATCTAACTTATCTTTTGACCTCACCAAACAATTTATTATCTAATTCTCTCAAACTTAGATAACATATCTATTTCCAGAAGGATGTTATCTCAGGTAGATTAATCCAGTTACGGTATCGATCATTAAACAGAAGGTTGGTAGCTTCCGAGTCCTAATAGATAATTCGCGTCCTCTAGTCTATTTCCCCATTAGAAGAAAATAAAACCTAAGGCATAACCTAATGTTGCAACCAATAGATTCAAGTTAAAACAATAGAATTTTAAGACGTTCCCACAATCACTCAAACCCTAATCCAACTATTAAATCAATGAAATAATAATCATAGATCCCACAACCCTAGTTTTAGGTTTTAGTTGCTCATAAGATAGAAAGAGATGACAAAGATTGAATTCATAAATTAAAGTAATTAAACTTACAAAAGATGAAATCCAAAGTTGATTCTCCTCCAAATACAATAAGAAGTTCCCACAACTAAATCAAAGAAAATTGAATTCTAAGTTAAGAGAGCCGAAAACTAGAGAAAGAAAAGTGATTCCTGGCCTCTCCAGGACTCCCCTCAATGAAACCCTACAACTTGCTATTTATAACCCTGATTTAAGACAAATTCGAAATTAATTGTAAAAACCCTCAACTATGCCTTAAATACTTCAGCCTAATTAAGGAAATAAAATAACAAAATTAATAAAATTCTCAAAATAGGTGACGCCCTGGCTGACGCCACGTCAAGGGTCTAACACCTTATCACGGATGGCGTCAGATTAGCTCCAGGTGTCTTCAAGTTCTGTCTATGGTTGACAATGACTCTGAAACCGTGTCAAAGATCTGACGGTGTATCACCAATGTCGTCAGATGTGTTGTCCTATTTCTTATTTTCTGCTTAAGGCTGACGCCATTCTTGATGCCTTATCACAACTTTGACGCCACATCACCAACAACGTTAGAAATGCTTCTCCGACTTCAACTCCCTGGTTAAGGCTGACGCCATTATTGATATCCTATCACAAGGCTAACGACTTATCACGATTGTCATCAGCCATGTTTTTAGCTCTTTTTGCTCAGATTTTAGCTCTTCTGCTCCATTGTTATTTATTTCCATGCATCTTGACTTTCCTACAAAATCTTAAGAAATAACATCAAAAACACCAATAATTACTTAAGAACTTACAATTATTTCAAGTTAAAAAGTCCTAAATGTGCTACAAAAATCTAGCACATCAACACCCTCAACTTATAACAATTGCTTGTCCTCAAGCGACTACATAACACCATACTACGATGCTTAACCAAGAGACACATAAGATACCTATCACAGTTGATTATCAAGTTTAGCTCAAAACTCATGCCACTCTCCACGTTCAATTACTTATAAATCCAATTGTGCATATCAATGAAAATTAACAATATGACCCAAAGGAATCAAGATATGGCATCAATTCAGCAACAATAACCATGCATATGTACAAGTTACACTACCCAAACAAGTAAATAGCTAGAAATGCAACCGATGTTCCCTTACAACAAAGAAGTCCCTCCTCACTCATATATGAACTCACTCTTAGAAAGAAATTCCAGTCAATGTATGCCAAATACCATAATCTTGCCCTTATTTTCATTACCAAGGTGTCCAAACAGATAAGTTAGGATCACTATAGGTCTTTTCTTTGGCTTGTAATGTAGGCTAAGGGTTGGTATGATATTTAATGGTACTTAGAGTGACTAAGCCTCCTTGGCACTACCTTCACTTTTAGGGACTCACTTATTAACCTTTTTCTCAATTCTTATCTTCTTTTGATCACACATATTGAGGATAGGTGCAGTTCTTCTTATTCATTTTTTTTCACAACTATTCTTTTCTTATTCTTTTTCCACAGCACCCTACTTTTTATTTTTTTTGTTTTATTCTACCATTCCTCATACTCATTTTACATCACGCACCACTATGATTGCCACCCTCAACTTAGGCTATTTCCCTAAGTTAAGGTGCACAGTGTCCAAGGACGACCAGGGCTAAAACAGGTTCATTATGATATAAATAGGAAGGTGATAGGTGTCATAGAAAGAAATTGTCAATTTAGGCTCAAAATAGGGATCAAGAGATATCATACATAATAGGGAAGGTCATTTAGGCTAAAAGTGGACTAACATCAAAAACGGCCTATGATCCTTTCCTAACCCCTATCTTTCAACAAAAGTAAGACTAACCGGGCAAATTCTGGATTTAACACACAAAGGGAACTAAGTAGTATCTCACACGCACTTTGCACAAAGGTGCATCACAAGATACTACCTATCCGGTTCATGCGATTATTTAGAAGTGGATATTATGTGACTAGTACTAATGCCATAACAAGATGCACAGTGGTCACACATAAATATATATCACACAGTGATAAAACAGACCAACGGAAAGGTGTTTATCAGTCTTAAAAATCAACAAAAATATGTCAACTATCCTAGATACTTATTTTTCTCCCAATTAATCAAAACACATCACAAAACAAAACACAATACACCTAAATATGTCAGCTCTACTTGGAACAAGACTCCGTAGAAAAGAGGCACGGCAACAAAAACTCCATTAGGAAAGTAGCCCCACCCTCAACTTAATATCATGTATTATTCCCAACATATCAAATCAAAACAAGAGAGTTAGAAACATACCTGTGGCACCATGGGTGCGAAGATCTGATGTTAATCACATAATACGAATACAAAGAACAAAATACCTTGGGTTGCCTCCCAAGAAGCGCCTAGTTTAATGTCGCAGTATGAACTAACTCAGTTTTTTCCTCCACCTTGAGGATATGAATTTCACCCCCAACTAGTCCATATTCTTGCCTCGCTCATAGGGAGGTGGTACAAAGATTAAGAAGCCGAATATTGAATGATGTATGGTAAAAAAAACTCAACCTCAAAGTGAGGTGTGTTTCTATGTTGTTTATCAAGAGTAAAATAAAGAACATAGGATTCTTGTTCCTCATCTTCATAGCCTTCCACTAGTTCAGATAATTCCATAGACAAGATATCAACTAAACATGATGTGTAAAAATGCTTCGAGTATGGCCCAATAAATCCTACGTCAAAATTTACACTATTCTCTATACACTCACTTTTATTCATCTTCTCAACATTTTCACTTTGAATTGGGATAGATTCTTCATAAGAGATTGGATTACTTTCTTCTTTTACCTCTAGAACTATTTCCTCAATCTTGGGATCATCCCTCATGGTTGGTTCGGTCGATTGGGAAATCTCCAAGGGCTGCTCAACATCAAACACAACATCGATATAGGGTTCTTGCTTCTCATCTTCACACCCATCCATTATGTTAAATAATTCCACAGATAAGATATCATCTAACTACAATATATAAAAGTGTTTTGGATGATTGACCTCGATATCCATCTCTTCTATCATTTCTCTTTCCTCATTAAATGCCCTAATATCTTGACGTATGTCATATATGGTATCATTCGTTGTGTCTGTATGATCCAACATTAGTTGAAGCGTAACTTCAATTTCACTTTTTCCAGTGCTTCATTCTTTCTTTTCTTGACCATAAGACCTGTATACTCATAAGAATAACTAGAACCTGGGTTAGAGCAATAGGGAGAAGGGGCATTTGGGTAATCACTCCAATGTCCATCTTGACCACCATATAAAGAACAATTATACTCCCAGTAGGCTGTAGATAGTGCACACATCTCTCTCCAAGGAGCATATTTACAATCTTGCCAAAAGTGAGGTCCATCACAATATGGACATGGATCATCAAGATACGATTTCCAACCACCAAACTCATGTTCATTCTAAGATGTCATAGTAATAAGTAAATTATAATAAAAATATACCTAAAACAAGAAATAAAAGAAAACTAAAAATAAATACTTACAAGTTTGAATTTAATCAAGTAGGCTAAAATTCCAAACTAACTCAATACGCCAAATTGTTCCTTGGAAACAGCGCCATTTTTATAACGCTTAACTTATACCTCAAATAAGTACAAGGTGGTCGTTGTCAATATATTTACTCAACTTCGGAGTCGGGGTCAAAACCACAACGAACAATGTGAGTGGCGATCAAACTAGTTTGAAACGATAGCTACAAGTTAAATTCAAACAAATAATAAGAAAAGACAAAATGGGGGTTTTCATCAATCAAACAAATACTAATGTTTAAACTTATTTTGGAACTCAAAACTTAGATTTTAATATTTTGAATCAATGATAGAGAAAAACTAGGGATTTGATCACTATGACTATTAATCTCCATCAAATAATAATTGTTCAAGATTCTCGTGGAATATAGGAACAACAGAATATCCCCGACGACGATACTATCTGACTTATCTTTCGACCTCACCAAATAATTTATTATCTAATTCTCTCTAACTTAGATAAAATATCTATTTCCATAAGTATGTAATCTCAGGTAGATTAATCTAGTTATGGTATCAATCATTAAACAGAAGGTTGGTAGCTTCCGAGTCCCTGTTGATAATTTATGTCCTCTAGTCTATTTCTCCGTTAGAAGCAAATAAAACCTAAGGCATAACCTAATGTTTGCACCAATAGATTCAAGTTAAAACAACAGAATTCTAAGACGTTCCCACAATCACTCAAACCCTAATCCAACTGTTAAATCAATGAAATAATAATTATAGATCTCATAACCCTAGTTGTGGGTTTTAGTTTCTCATAAGATAGAAAGAGAAGACAAAGATTCAGTTCATAAATTAAAGTAAATAAACTTATAAAAGATGAAATCCAAAGTTGATTCTCCTTCAAATACAATAAGAAATTCCCACCAGTAAATCAAAGGATTGAAAATTGAATTCTGAGTTAAGAGATCCAAAAACTAGAGAAAGAAAAGTGACTCCTGGCCTCTTCAGGCCTCCCCTCAATGAAACCCTAAAAGTTGCTATTTATAACACGGATTTAAGACAAATTCAAAATTAATTAGAAAAACCCTCAACTATGCCTTAAATACTTCATCCTAATTAACGAAATAAAATAACAAAATTAATAAAATTCTCAGAATAGGTGATGCCCTGGATGATGCCACGTCAAGGGGCTAAGACCATGTCAAGGGTCTGATGCCTTATCACAAATAGCATCAGATTAGCTTCAGTTGTCTTCAAGTTTTGTCTACGGCTGACGATGACTCTAACACCATGTCAAGGATTTGACGGCGTATCACCAATGTCGTCAGATGTGTTGTCCTATTTCTGATCTTCTTCTTAAGGCTGATGCCATTCTTGAAGCCTAATCACAACTTTGATGCCACATCAACAATGTCGTCAAAATTGCTTCTCAGATTGTAACTCCCTAGTTAAGGTTGATGCCAATGTGGATAGCCTATCACAATACTGATGACTTATCATGGTTGTCGTCATCCATGTTTTCTGCTCTTTTTGCTCAAATTTTATCTCTTCTTCTCCATTGTTATTTATTTCCATGCATCTTGAATTTTCTACAAAATATTAAGAAACAACATCAAAAACACCAATAATTACTTAAGAACTTACAATTATTTCAAGTTAAAAATTCCTAAATGTGCTACAAAAATCTAGCACATCACTGATCATAAGAGTCTGCAGTATGTGTTCACCCAAAAGGAGTTGAATCTTAGGCAGAGAAGGTGGTTGTAGTTGTTGAAAGATTATGATATGAGTGTGTTGTATCAACCGGGCAAGGCCAATGTAGTGGTGGACACCTTTATCAGATTATCTATGGGTAGTGTTGCGTATTTAGAGGAGGGTAAGAGAGAGTTAGCTCTTGATATGCACTATCTGGCTAGGTTGGATATTAGATTGCTTGATTTAGTGGAGGGGAGTACGTTGGTGCAGAGTAGTTCCAAATCCTCTTTAGTTTTGGAAATGAAGGAGAAGTAAGATAGAGACCTTAGTTTGGTCAAATTAAAGGGGTTAGTTATGGACCAAAAGATAGAGGTTTTCTCCCAAGGGGCAGATGGTGTGTTGAGATTGCATGGTAGGGTGTGTGTCTCATGTGTTGATGAATTAAGGAAGAGGATTATGGCTGAAGCACATGGCGCACGTTATTCCATTCATCCTGGTACTACCAAGATATACCACAACTTGTGGGAGATCTATAAGTTGAACGGTATGAATAATGACATAGATGATTTTGTAGCAAAGTGTGTAACGCAACAACAGGTTAAGGTACAGAACCAAATACCGGGTGGCATGATGCAAGAGTTTAGTATACCCACTTCGAAATGGGAGATAGTAAATATGGACTTCGTGACCGGGTTGTCTCTTTTGCGCTGTCATCATAATTTTATTTGGGTTGTTGTGGATAGGTTTACTAAGTCCACATATTTCTCACCCATGCACACATCTTATATGGCTAAGGATTATGCTAGATTGTATATCTAGGAGTTGGTCAGGCTGCATGAAGTTTCCTTATCTATCATTTCGGATAGGGGTACTTAATTTACTTCCTAGTTTTTGAGGGTGTTTCAGCAGGGTCTTGGTACCCAAGTTCTTCTGAGTTCTACGTTTCACCCACAAATAATTGGTCAGGCTGGGAGTACCATTCATACCCTAGAGAATATGTTGAGGAAATGCACTCTTGATTTTAAAATTAGTTGGGATAAGCATTTTCCATTGATAGAGTTTGCCTACAATAATAGTTTCCATGCTAGCATTGAGATGGCACCATTCGAGGCCTTGTATGGTAGGAGGTGTAGATCACCCATAGGTTGGCTTGAAATGGGTGAAGCTACCGCGTGCGGGCCCGATGTAGTGTTTAAAGCTATCGAGAAAGTTAAGATGATTAGAGAAAGATTTAACACTTCTCAGAGTCGTCAAAAGTCTTGTGTAGATGTGAGGAGGAGAGATCTTAAGTTTGAGGTGGATGATTTAGTATACTTGAATATTTTACCCATAAAAGGGGTGAATATATTTGGTAAGAAGGGAAAGCTTAGTCCCCGTTATGTTGGACCGTATCGAGTCTTGAGCTATGTTGGTAAAGTGGCCTATGAGGTTGAGTTATCCTTAGAATTGTCATCCGTTCATCCTATCTTTCATGTCTCCATAATCAAGAAGCATATTGGTGATTCTGTTGTGGTTAATCCTTCAGAGAGTGCTGAGATTCATGATAGTCTTTCCTTCAATGAAATTTCTGTTGAGATCCTAGACTTTCAAGTCCGTAGGCTGAGGAACAAAAAGGTTCCCTTGGTCAAGGTGTTATGGCGGAACCAATCTATTGAGGGTGCTACTTGGTAGGCAGAAGCAGATATATGAGCAAAGTATCCACACCTCTTTTCCGTGGGTACATACCAAGCCGAAGGTACTATTCTTCCTTAATCCATCCCTTCTAGTCTAAATTTCAGCTATGCATTTATCCTTGTATGAGTTCTTGCATTGTCCGGAGTATTCATGAGTTTAGAAAGGTCTTGAGCCGTATAGAAATTGTTTCAGCTATGTGTGCTCTATTTTTCCTATTTCCTTCTTCTAACTAGAGACATTTGAGGAAGAATGTTTCCAAGGTGTAAATATTGTAAGACCCCACAAAGTTTCCTCATAGTTTGAGCGTTAGAGCATATCGAATGATGCGTAATGTCGTCCCTAAAAGATGTAGGAGTAACTCCTAAGTGAGTACCATGTTAACCATATATAATTTCCCTAATTTTGACTTTTTATCATGTGGGAAATTTTATATGCTTTCCATCAATATAAGATTTGCAAAAATCCGATACCCGGGTAAGAAGATATGGCTAATTTAAGACCTAGTCGTAAAACTGTGTCATTTTAGTGCTTGGCGCGTCGTGGAGAGGGACGATTTGACAATTGTCAAATTCTAGTGGAACTCCATGATATTAGTGCATCGTGCTGAGGTTTCATGTCCCAACCAGTAGGAAAATACGATGTCTCTGCATCGCGGTGACTCCTATATTGCCAATTGCCAATTTCTAGTAAGCCACCGCGATAAGTGGCACGTCACGGTGACCCCTTAAATCGAGTTCCCAGTTCAATTTTTCCAGCTTCGTACAAATGTTAAAAGGGGCATTTTGTAATTTTTCCAAGCCTATAAAACCATACAAATACTAAATCAAAGTCATTTGTAAGCGTCCTATGAGGTTTTTCTCAAATTTTCTCTCATCAAAACCCTAAGTATCCAAAACCTCTTCCAAGAATCCAACATGGATTTGCTAAATTGAGTCAATATTCAAGGTTCCCAAGTCAAGGGCCCTAAGAACCCTCATTTAAGAGTATGAATATATTTCTAAATGCGAGAGTTCATCCAAAGCTTCTAATTCAAGGTATACGGGGTTTTGAACAAGGGTAACCCTTTCACCTTTGTACCCAAAAAGCTTATTTACATCATGATTTTGCTGAAATCTATGGGGTTTTTACATGAATTTGAATTGGGGTTTTCACCCATTATTATTGAATGCATTACCTTAATATTTCACATAAATTGAGAGTTAAATGGCATGATTTCTACATGTTTTCTTGAATGTTTACAGGTGGGTATAAACCCCGTTATTTTACTCCTTGAGAATCTAATATTTCCAATTTTGAGATATTGGAGCATATGACTATATTGAGATTTTGAGATTAATTTCTGAAATTCCCAGATTTCCATATGATTTATGAATCTATATGCTATTTATTATGCTTTTGATGAGCTTTAACTTGAGATTGATCTATGGGTTAGTAAGCCCTATTTGAGACTTGTGAAATTATGAACTCTTGTTCTATAAGTACCCATGATTTGAGTATTTTGAGATGATTGAGAAATGAATAACCTAATGGTCCGAAAGCTTTGAAATCCACTTTATCATATGAGATTATTGATTTGATTATTGGGTTCGTGATGAACCATGAGATTATTCTAAAAGTGTATTTTTATGAGATGAGCACAGATAATCTAAAAAGAGTAGTACTTAGCACCAACCAGGTAATCCACTATGGTTTCTTACCCCAAAACTACGTGCCACCGTAGGTTGGGCCTGAGGCCAAGTTTATGATAATTATGATTAAGCCCGAGGCTGAGTTTCATTTAGTGATCACTAGACCTAAGTTATACTTCCTGGTAAGAGTATGACGCTTCTCCCCAACGTGGGGTCACCTCCTTAGGAGGACAAAAAGTTGGACTCCATGTAGATCGCATGGTTTATGTCGGTTACGAGAACCTCCCTTGCCCTTTTAAACTTTGAAATTTGATACTTATTTTCCCTTCCTATGAGTTATTTTCCTAAATGGTGGAACTACAAAGTTGTTCCCTAATTAATGTGCTTCATTAAGATAGGTTATTTCCCTAAACGAAAGTATCTTTCCTTGATATAGTACTTTTCATAAAGCTTTGAGATAAGTTATTTCCTTGAGCTAGAATACTTTTCCATTTGAGATAGAATGATTTTCCTAAAGATTGAAATGAGATATTTTCCTTAGGTGAATAAAATGCCTTCAAATATGTTTCCAAGTCATATGATTCCGAATTCCAAGTATATGAGTTCTAAATAATTATGAAATGTTGAGCATTGAAGAGGTTTTACTCTCCATGAGACATATGTATGAGTTGAAAGTATTGTTCAAAGTCCCTTAGCCTTTGGGTATTGAGAATAAGAGAAGATTTCTGATTTTAAGTTTAAAAAGAAATGACTCACGAGATTTGTATTGCATGCCTCATTTTACATTATTTATGAGCTTTATATTTTATACTTGTTCAAGCCATGTGAGTCGTCTCATTTCGCGTACATGATTTTTTATACATATGCATTCACCCCCGCAAACTCAGTACATTCCAAAGTACTGATTCACATATATGTCTATGTGCTACATTGTCTTATAATGTAGGTTCAGGTGCTCAGTCCCAGCCTCATCTATGATTCTTCGAGGACCTTGCCTATGTTTTCTACAGTGGTGAGTCCTCATGGTTCGAGGACCAATCTTCAGATATTTTCTGTATTTGAAAGACTATGTTTTATCTTTAGTTCATTTCGAGTCAGTTGGGGACCTGTCCCAGCGGCTCTCTAGTTTTCGATTCATAGAGGTTTTGTCAGACTAGTATCATACTTTTGATGGGTAGAGGGTTCGGTATTGTGGTTTTATTGAGGTTTCTCTATATTGTGGTCATATGGACCGAGTATCTTTCTCGTATTTCCTTTCATGTGATATGACTATGCAAGTGTTGAGTCTATTTCTTCTTGAATTGAGTGATATAGGTAGAAACCGGCTCTAGAGGTTAGCTTAGGGCTACTTGTAACCTTAAGCACCCTGTTATGTCCCGGGAGATGGTTTCAGGTCGTTGCAATAACTAACACCATAGTCCATACCACATTTATAGAAGCATTTCATCAAACATGTGATAGGCATAAACTTGTACATACATGGGGATTTGATGGTACCATGCTATTTAGGCACTTTTCCTTCATTTAGGCATTTAATCAAACAAATTGTCGGCATATTAAATGTAAACATCATTGTACAATAAATAAACATTATGATTAAATTCAAATTTCACCATTCAAGGGTTTAGTCATAGGTTTTCATGAATCTATATCTATAATAATTTAACCCACATAAAATTTATCACCTAACATGGAGTAGAATTTAATTTCTCACTATCCACATGAACAAGAGCAGCCCAATCATGAAATTCATAAGAAAATCCATAAACTTGAATTTAGAAAAATGGATTCTTGGGCTTCATGGATGAAAGGAGTCCATGAATGAACACTATGAATACCTTAGTTCGTAATTTCGTGAGGATTGATGGTTGAAACCTTCTTGAATTCAAATTCCTAATAGAAACCCTAGCTTGTTCTTGAGAGAAACTTGAGCTAAACTAGTATATTTTGGGTGAAGAATAGCTAAATCACATGTTATTAGGTTTAAATGGGGGTAGGAAATTGACCTTTTTAACCCTTGATGCGTCTTTTAAAATTGTAAAAAATTCTCGAACAAGACCTTTAGCGCGATGCAACTCTATATCTCCTTGTCACTGGATTTTGACAATAGGAAAATTAAGGGATGGCGCGATACGGGGCCATCACGTTGCACTTCCTTTATGATCTGGAACTTTGGCGTGACACGAGGAAAATCGCGATGAGACTCTGGAAAATGGAGTATTCTGAATCTAGACCCTGGCGCGACGTACCATAGTCGTGGACCCATACTGGAATTTTCCAAATGTCATTTCCTCTTGTGGCGAAGCGCGCCACTGACTAATATGGTATTCTTTTACGACAGGAACTTGAAATAGTCGTAAGTTCTGATCTGGTTATCGGATTTGGGCGAATCTTATATCGATGAAAATCTTATTAAATTTCCCAAATGACAAAAAGTGAAAATCTTTAAAATTCCTCATAGAATAACCATCATTCAATTTTGAAGCTAATACTTAACATTCTTAAGATGAAATTAGCTAGGAAAAGGTATAGGGTATTACAATATCTCCCCCTTGAGAACATTCATCCTTGAATAAGATTGACTGAGAGGGGAGAAAAGACAACTGACGTACATACTAAACATGAATAATTAGAACCTGATCTCATGATTAGCATGACTGACAAGCTGAACATATAATACTGAACATGCATATCTGATGCATGTGTAACTAATTCATGAATGCATGACTGAGTATTCTGAAGAACTAAGTTTCTCACAATAAGAATGCATGTCTGATGAATAATTACATAACTAAACTGATATATGAGTGCATTACTAAATATGCAATGGTACTTGATACCAAGTTTATAATGGGAACATGAGCATGAAACTGTATACCAAGTTTGTGATGAACACTGAACATGAAACTGAGTAAGCTTAAGGAGAACTATTACCTTGAGCTTAATCTAAGTTGGCGAAGAAGAGGTGAGGATACTTGGTATGCATGCCTATCTCTGCTTTCCAAGTAGCTTCCTCGACAGACTAATTTCACCAAAGAACCTTAACTAGAGGGACTTTTTTGTTCCTCAATCTACGAGTTTGATAGTCTAAGATTTTGTCTGGAATATCTTCATAAGAGAGAGTGTTATAAACATCAATGCTCTAAATAGGGACTACAACTGATGGGTCACCTATGCACTTCTTGAGCAAAGAGACATGAAAGACTGGATGAAATGAGCCTAGATCTAAAGGCAATTCAAGCTCATAGGCTACCTTGCCAAAGCGATTAAGAACCTTGAAATAACCAACATATTTGAGACTGAACCCATAGATCACCCTCTTCTGTACTAACTAAGAAAATGCCTAGTCTGGAAAGCTGATGGACTTCCTGAGCTAACTTTTTCTTACTGTCCTCAACATGAGAAACACTACCCATGGATAGTCTACTAAGAGAGTCGGCCACTACATTGGCCTTGCCGAAATAATAAAGGATACACATGTCATAACCTTTTAAGATCTCTAACCACCTTCTCTGATGAAGATTGAGATCTTTCTAAGAAAAGACATACTGAAGGCTCTTATAATCTGTGAACACATCTACATGAACACTGTATAGATAATGCCTCCAAATCTTCAAGGCAAATACTACGATTGCTAGTTCAAGATCATGAGTAAGATAATTCTTCTCATGGGGCTTAAGTTGTCTGGAGGAGTAGGCTATGATCTTACCATCCTGCATGAGGACACAACCCAAACCTACTTTGGATGTATTATAATACACTATGAAACCTTCTGGACTATCTGGAAGATCTAATACTAGAGCTGAGGTAAGTCAAGTCTTCAACTCCTGAAAACTCTTCTTACAAGGATCTGACCACTGAAACTTGACTGGATCTGACCACTGAAACTTGACTTTTTCTGAGTTAATCTGAACATAGGGGATGCAATAGAAGAAAATCCCTCAATAAACCGTCTGTAATAGCCGGCCAAACCCAAGAAACTCCTAATATCTGGTGGAAAGATAGGGCGAGGCTTGTTTCTTACTGCTTCGGTCTTTTGAGAATCCACTCTAATGCCATCATCAGAAAAGATATGACCAAGGAATGCTACTGACCTTAGCCAAAATTCACACTTACTAAATTTGGAGAATAGCTGATGATCTCTGAGAGTCTAAAGTACTATTTTGAGATGGTCTGCATGATCACATCACGCTCACTATTAGAATAGACTAGAATATCATTTATGAAGAATATAACGTACATATCCAAGTACTTCTTGAAAACACGGTTCATCAAGTCCGTAAAAGATGCTGGGGCATTGGTAAGACCAAAGAACATAACTAAGAATTCTAAATAACCATACCAAGTACGAAAAACTATTTTTAGAATGTCACATTCTCTAACTCTGAGCTGATGATAGTTGGATCTAAGGTCTATCTTAGAGAAATAACTGGCACCCTGAAGTTGATCAAACAACTAATCGATTCTAGGAAGAGGATACTTATTCTTGATCATGGCCTTATTGAGTTAATGGTAGTCTACACATATCCTAAGAAAACCATCTTTCTTGCGCTTAAATAATACTGGAGTACCCTATGGGCAAACGTTGTGCCTGATGAATCCTTTATCTATGAGATCCTTCAATTGTTCTTTCAGTTCTCTGAGTTTTGTTGGTGCCATTCTGTATGGTGGAATAGATAAAGGTTAAGTATCTAAAAGAAGATCAATGCCAAAGTATATTTCCCTTTTAGGAGGAATTCCTGGAAGATCTTCGGGAAAGACATCTGAATATTCACCTACAATTGGAAATAATTCAAGGCTGGGAGATTCAGAACTAGTGTCCTTAAATCGAACAATATGATAGACATATCTTTTAGATATTATTTTTGTGCCCGAAGGTAGGAAATAAGATGACCTCTAAACGCTGAAGTACTACCCTTCCACTCAAGGATGGGTTTACTCAGAAACTAAAATTGGACTATTTTGTCTTTGTAATCGACTGTGGGATAGCAGGAATGAAGCTAATCCATCTCGAGAATGACATCAAAATCAGTCATCTCTAATTTGACTAAGTCTGTGGAAGTGACTTTCTGAAATATCATAACCGAGCAGTTCCTGTATACTCACCGGGCTATGATGGTTTTACCCACTGGGGTGGAGACTGAAAAGGGTTATGCTAGGATTTTGAGAATTATTCTGAAATCTCCTGCTATATAGGGAGTAACAAAAGAAAAAGAAGCTCCTGGATCTAGCAAAGTGTAAACATGCACATGAAAGATCTATAACATACCAGTAACTACATCAGGAAAATTTTCCTGATCCTATCAGGACTGAAGAGCATAGAGATGATTTGGGCACTGCCCACTAGTAGCACTGGTGGTGGCACCCTGTTGATATGGGTGTAGACTGAGCTGAAGAGTGGAGATAACTTTGATAACCTGACTGAGGGCAGTCTCTAACTCTGTGGTGTAGCTTGCCACAATCAAAACAGACATCACTACCAGCTCTGCAATTACCCTTATGGTTCTTACCACAAGTCTGAAAAAGGAGATTAGTTCAGGCATTACTAACACTACCCTGAGACCTAGAGCCTGGCGCTCTATCTCTGTTACCCTCCCTAAACTTAGGAACTGGAGCACTGGCTGAAGAAGGGGCCGGAACTCATGACTTAGGACAAAAATGGGAATAGTTTCCTCTTTTAGATTTAGGTTGAACAATGTTGAAACTACCTGTCTTACTCTCATATTCTACTTCTCCCTTTGCTTAATCTTCTGCTCCTCTATCTATTGAGCATGAGTTATAAGCCTTGCAAAAGTCATGTCACTATTTAGCATGGCAGATCTGCACTTATTTACCATACTATCATTTACCCCTAAAGCAAACTTACTCATCTTGGCTCTACTGTCTACAACCACATAAGGGACATATCTAGATAACTGAGTAAACTTAAAAGAATACTCTTTCACCGTCATATTGCCCTACTTGAGGTTGATGAATTCTAGCACCTTAGCCTTTCTAAGCTCTTGGGGAAAGAATTTATCTAAGAATGTAGTGAAAAACTCCTCCCACTCTATAGGACCTGCATCATCTGACCTCTCTGACTTTTACTGTTTAAACCAAGTTTGAGCCACATCCTGCAACTGATATGCAGCTAGCTCAGCACTCTAAACAATAGTTACCCCCATGATGTCTATCACCTTCTGAACCTAATCAATGAATTCCTGAGGGTCCTCATCTACCTTAAACCCAAGAAAGGATGGAGGATTTATTTCGGTGAATTCTCGAATCCTAACTGCAACTGAATTGGCCATTGGATTGTCTAGAATGACTGATGGTCATTCATTTTGAGTGGAAACAAACTAAGCAAGAGTAGTGAATGCAGCCTTGAACTCCGTATAAGAAACATGATCACCCTAAGAATCTTCGGGCTAAGGGGCTGACTGATTTCCGTTTCTTTTTTTAGGAGGCATGTTCTGTAGAAGAAAGGGAGAAATAGATTAGACTAAGATATTGAATTGAGATTATGCTCACTGGCACGACATGAATACCGAAAGAAGGGAAACTATTTCAAAAACATCTTATAGCCTTTTGCAGATAATTGTAGCACGCAACACACCCATGTACAAGACTCTACTAGATGCGGCCTTCAGACTTCCTAGGACTCTATTGAACCTTAGGCTCTGATACCAAGTTTATAACTCCCCAAGCCTAGTGCTCGGAATGCTATACGGTGCTTATAACCCTGAAGGACCACAAGCTAACCCATGACTAATATTTGTACCTATACACTGCATAATATGACATAATAATGCGGAAACATACACTGAAAGGCCATAAGGTTCAATACTGAACATGATCTGAATGATATAACATATGTGTGGGTTAATAGAATACCCAAAACAAAACTGAACATACTGAAGTCTGAAATATGATAGTCTAGAAAGACTCTAACTGACTGAACTGTCTAAGTGAGGAGTTGATGGGATATTTCCCCAACTAACTCCAACTAATAAACGGATTAATGAGATAATAGGGAAATAATCAAGTCCTCAAAAGATGAGGATTCACTTCTAACTTTATTTGTAAATATCTGGAATCTACTGTTTCTCTAGAGCTCGTGTCTCTGAACCTATGGTATTAGACACCATAGCACAAATGCGTCAGTACTTTGAATGTACTAGTATGCATGTGAGGTAGGTAGAATGCATGGGGTTCATATGCATGAACAATAATAATAACTAACTAACTATCATGAGCGTGAGAATACAAGAATTAGACAGAAACTGACACTAATACTGTGATAACATGATTACTAAATCTGAAAATGACTGATAACATGAGTGACTGTATCTAACAATCCTAAATCTGAAGGAACTATCTGAGTTCCATACTGTATCTGAGTTGATTGTATCTAACAGTCCTGAAATTTAAAGAACAATCTGAGTTCTATTACTGATACTGATTAACTATATCTGATAGTCCTAATTCTATAACATGAAACTATGGGAAGTACTTATCTAACCGACATACCCCTAATACACCATTCTGGCTGAGTTAGGGTCTAATATATAACCCCAATTAGAAGGGTGTTAATACCGACCCACTAGTAAGGATAAGCTGTGGGCGACCCTCATCTGATAGAGTTGATGTCTCAACCTATGCTAGTTATATAGTTATGGAATGCAAGGATGACTTTTAATAATCACACCCTCATTTAATAGTGTGTGTTCCCATCCTTGGGTTCACTCGATGCTAATTCCTACTCCTATCTAAATAGACTCTGAACATGATTTACTAAACAGAACATGGGCTAAATTACTGCATTTCATTGACTGATGGAATACTACTGATATCTGACAACTAACTGATTTCATGAGATCATGGAGATTTCCTAAGTCATAAGACTGTCTGAAGTCTAAGAATTAATAGCTTGACTAAGAGTAACGTGAAAACATAATATTGGCTAAAGGCACATAGCTAATGTTTTAGGTACCAGTACCCCAAGGAATCGATGGAAGGAAACTGACCAAGCATAACTTACTTGAACATATAACTAACACCATAGTACATACCACATTTATAGAAGCATTTCATCAAACGTGTGATAGGCATAAACTTGTACATACATGGGGATTTCATGGTATCATGCTATTTAGGCACTTTTCCTTCATTTAGGCATTTAATCAAACAGATTGTAGGCATAGTACATGTAACATCATTGTACAATAGATAAACATTATGGTTCAATTCTTTTTTCATCATTCAAGGGTTTAGTAATAGGTTTGCATGAATCTATATCTATAATAATTTAACCCACAAAGAATTTATCACCCAACATGGAGTAGAATTCAATTTCTCATTATCCACATAAACAAGAGCAGTCCAAACATAAAATTCATAATAAAATCCATAAACTTAAATTTAGAAAAAGGGATTCTTGGGCTTCATGGACAAAAGGAGTCCATGAATAAATACTATGCATACCTTAGTTCGTGATTTTGTGAGGATTGACGGTGAACCTTCTTGAATTCGAATCCCCAATAGAAACCCTCACTTGTTCTTGAGAGAAACTAGTATATTTTGGGTGAAGAATAGCTAGATCATGTCATATTGGGTTTAAATAGGGGTAGGAAATTAACCTTTTTAACCCTTGGATGTGTCTTCTAAAATTGTAAAAATTTCTCGAACTGGACCTTTAGCGTGATGCGGCACTATCGCGTCGTGTCACTAGATTTTGACAATTGGTAAATTGAGGGATAGCACGATGCAGGTCCATCGCGTTGCCACTTTCTTTGAGACCTAGAACTTTGGTGTGACGCGGTGGAAATCGCTCTGAGACACTAGAAAATAGACAATTCTAAATTTGGGCCCTGGCGTGATATGCCATAATCGCGAACCCTATTGGAATTTCCCAAATTCGATTTCCTCTTGTGGCGTTGTGCGCCACTAACTAATATGGCACTGTTTTATGATGAGAACTTAAAATTGTCGTAATTTCTGACCCGGTTATCGGATTTGGGTTAATCTTATATCGATGGAAAGCTTATCGAATTTGGGCGAATCTTGAAAATTTTGCATGGAATAACCATCATTCAATTTAGAATCTAATACTAGACATTCTTGAGATGAAATTAGCTAGGACAAAGTATAGGGTATTACAGTGACAAACAGCAGAATGGCAAGGATATTAGAATGTTTTCCAAGAAAAAGTGGGGCAATTCTAGATCTTACTCAATTTCTAGTTCTCCCTACCCAAAGCTATCGGGTGACAGATGATTTCTAAATAGCGATAATTATAGGGCTCAGGGTTCCCAATTTCAGGCCAGTGGGGCCCAGTCAGCTCCATCCTATCCTTTCTATAGATTTTATGGTTGATTGTATCGGGGTTACTATGATGAAGGAAAGGACAAGTTCTTTAACTATTGTCAATCAGGGCATATGCTTAAAAATAGTCGTGTTGGTAAGGTTGACTTTGGGGAAAACAAGGTTCCTGTTCCCTCTTTATCGGATCTGATACCAAAAGGTGCACTACCTGGTTTTTATAACACCCCAATTTCTGAACTGGAATGCTACACGGTGCTCATGAATCCAAAGGATCACAAGCTAACACATGAGTGATATCTATACCTATACACTACATAATATAACATGAAAATGCAGAAACATGTACTAAATGGCCATAAGGTTCAAATTTGAATAAATATCTGATAGCAAAATGTCTGAAAAAGGTATAACAATGCCAAAACAAGTCATAAATACTAAAAATAATGAGATCTGAATATCTAAACCGACATCTTGTCTGAAAGCCTCTAACTAAACTGAATAGGGAGTTGAAGGAATATGTATCCAACTAACTGTATCAAGCGACTGAATAGTAAATGTAGCAATAATCATATCATCCTCGAATGAGAAGGACTCACTGCCAACTCTGAACACTGGAATGCTACTGCTGATTTAGAGCTCATGCCTCTGAACCTATGGTGTAACATAAGAGAAAGCACTATAGCGCAAATGCATCAGTATGTCTGAATGTACTCAGTATACGAGTGAGGTAGACTAAATACAAAGGGTTATATGCATAAATAATGCTGACTAATATGAACGTGAGAATAAATACATGCATACATAATTGTAACTGAACTCGTGGAGATACTGACTACTGAGTCTGAATACTGACAACATGAGTGTATTGATACTGAGATACTGAATAGATAAACCACTATTTTTGATAGTTCAAATTATGAAGAACTGGTCTGGTTGACTGTGTCTGACAGTCTTGAAGCTGAATAATAATATCATGAATTCTGATAACTGATATGATTGATACATGAGTTTAGAAAACTGATATAACTGATATAACAGAGATAATTGGCCTAATCGATATAAATGATACTGAGCGACTGTATCTGACAATCTAAGTTTTGATGGAACTCCATTCTACTTGGAGTAACTGAATCTAAGATCTGTCCAATCTAGTGGGTGATCATGAGTATACTGATAATAAAGATGTCTTGACTTATTCTAAGATCAGTCCTATCTAGTGGGTGATCTTTAAATCTAATGACTCTGATATTGATTAATCATAGTTGAGATCATTCCTAGCTAATGGGTGATCTTAAAGTCTATTTACAATTGATAAGCATTGACTGTGTCTAACAGTACGGAATCTATACTACTAAACTGCACTGACTGTATCTGATAGTACTGAATCTATACTACTAAACTGAATTGACTGTATCTGACAGTCCTGAATCTGCAACTGAAACTGTGGGATGTTTTCATCTAACCAATATGCCCCAGGCTAAGCTAACTAGGGTCTAATCTCTACCCTGACTAGAATGGTGTCAATACCGTGCCACTAGTAAAGACATTTGTTGTCGAATCAGTCCTAATCTAGGGGGTGACTCCTGGGATCAGTCCTATACATATAAATGTGCTAACAGGTGACCCCTGAATATGTCAGTCCTATCTAACAGGTGACATCTGCTGGTAACGTAGTTTTGGAACTTAGGGATTACTTCCAGGGATCTCAATCCTATTCTAGTGGGTGAGTCCCCATCCCTAGGCTCACTCGATGTTGAATCCTACTCCCATCTGAAAGACACTAAACTAAATAACTGGGCTGAAATGAATAACTAAACTAAATTGATTAGCTAAACTGATACTGATCAACTAGACTGATACTAGTGGAATTATTTAGTAGAGCTAAACTAAGTTTACTGGATTTCGATGACTGACGAAATGTACTGAGTTCTGAGGACTGGTTGAGAGTACTAAAATTACTAAGATTAACTTTTAATATTAAGGTTACAGATATTACTGAGTACTGAGATCACTGAGATTACTGAACTACTGAGATTACTGGGGTTACTAGATTTTCCTGAGTCACATGGCTGACTGAATTCTATAGATCATGGCTTTACTGAGAGTATCGTGATAACATGACATGGCTCTAGGCACACAGCTATATTTTTGGGTACGAATACCCCCAGGACCTGATGGAAGGAAACTGACACAACATGATTGACTTGATCATAAGATTGGAGTCCACAATTCACATTGTCATAAGTAGGGGATATTATACTTCATATAGTTCTTTAACATCTTAAGCATGGTAGGAAGTGCATGGATATATTTCATGTACATATAGTATATCTCCATTATCATACATGCTTCATACTACAACAACAGCAATACATCAATAGCATGAAATTTATATTGAAGTATCTAACTAACATAGACATGTCATTTAGATATCATGGAACTATGTAAACATGAATTTCTAGCATACTAAGCATTTTATCAAAAACCTTGCATGGATAATATTGAGCATAGGTGTACTTAACAAATTTAGAAATCTTGAACCACCCAAATTCATGGGTTTCCAACTAACCTATTCACATGATTCATGAAAAACACATCAAGACACAACCTTGAATCCAAACAACAATCATTAACATGAATATAGTCATAAAACAATAAGGAAATCACAATTTATAATTTAAAACAGGATTCTTAAGCTCCATGGATGAAAGGGACCAATGGATGAACACTACGCATACCTTAGATTAAGAATTCTAGAAGATTGATGGTGAAATTTTCTTATAATAGACTCTTCTATGAAAACCCTAGGGCTTGTTCTTGAGAGTTTTGATCTAGAGAGGAAACCCTAATCTTATGGTTGAGAGTGTATGAGAGAGCTTTTTGAGATGTTTAACTAAAGAGAATAGAAGATAATACGCTCCTTGAGGGTTATAAGTCATGAGAAGTGAAGGAAAAAGACCAAAATACCCTTACGAAAATAAATTCCCAGTTGCTGAAAATCATAGCTGACGATATTTGTGACAAGGTATCAAAAGTGTGGTAAGCCGTCAAAATATCATCACACAGAAGCTGGAATTGATGGTTTCTGCCTAAGTCTGACGACCTTCGTGGCTACCATGAATTTCATCACATGGGAGCTCGTTATGCCTAAGGCTGATGACCATCGTGGTAGGGCATCACAAATGTGGTAAGCTACCACGAATGTCATCATATAGTTTCCAGCCTGACATGCTGGAGGAAAATAGGAATAACTATTTGCTCCAATATTGGATTTAGGCAAAATTGGTATCGTTGGAAACCTAATTCAAATATATATCTATTGATAGGTCATGAACACAAAAATTCCAAGTATAATGATAGATATGCTTATTTGAATCTGACTATGGAAATATCTTTCTCAAGAATTCAATCGGTGAGGAATGTTTTGATTCGTCTGATAGTTGGGAGTTATTTGAAGCCTTAATATACATCTAACCTACTCATAAAACTATAAAAAAAAAACCATGGTGTACTATGCATGAGCTTGATACATGGCTCTAATATTGGTTTTTGATTTTTCAGGTTATTATAATATCTCCCCCTTAGAAATATTTATCCTCGAATAGTGACTGCTTGAGAGGGGAGAAAAGATAAAATGACACATATATAGCATGAATGACTAATCATGATTTCATGGCTGACATGACTGAAAATTGGGCATATCATACTGTACATGCATATCTGATGCATGGGTAGCTGATTTATTAATGTTGGACTGAGTGTTTTGATAAACTGAGTTTCTCAAACTGAGAATGCATATCTAATACTTAACTGATAAGTTAAATCTATGTATATCTGATGCATGATTATATGACTGATATGATACATAAATAAATGACTGAAAGTACTGATAGGCTGACCACGCATATCTGATGCATGAATACATGACCGAACTGACTCACGAATATACGACTGAACATGCAATGATAACTGAGTCTGCTACATGACATATGGACTGAACATTATGAACTGAACTGAAACCTCTGAATACTTGACTTATAGCTTAGTTCTAACTTGAGGATCAACTTATGAGTACCCTCTATTCTAGACTGAATTCATTATGCAGGGGGAAATTGAAGGATCTAAGGCATAAGAGTGTTAAGAGAAAGTGGGGTATCTCCCCTATGGGATGCTATGTCCCTCTAAGAATGCTTACCTCATGGAGATACTGGGTGATGCACAGGACATCTACGAACTAGATTATAACTAAACTTTGGGAGTCTGAAACTAATGAATCTTGCATGAGATGAACTGAACTTGCAACTACTAGGAGGTTCTACCTTAAAATAGGTACTTTCCCTGAGATTTTGGATAGCATGAATAGATGTAGGGATGATAAAACAAGCTATAAAAATCTAATTGCTCAATTGCTAAATTGACTTGCTGGCTTTACTAGCTAACTCATATTGAAACATATGCTTGAATGAGAGAAAAATATCTAACAATGCATACAATGAACATGAAAGACTGGTAACATACCCGAATCTAAGTCAGGGAAACTTTCTGGATTAGAATAGGTCTGGAGTGCATAAAGTCTATTCTAACGCTGACCACTATTGGTACCTTGTTGACGCAACTCCTTACCCTCTATGCTAGAACTCGACACTCTCACATCCTGTGGCCTGGATTTCCACACCCTAAGCATACATCACTACCTACCATACATGCACCTAGATGATTCTTACCACACTCTTTGCAAAGAGGATAAGTAAGACCTCTATTTTCACTACCCTGGACCTCAGAGCTTGGTGCTCCATCATAATAGTCATTTCTGGACTTAGGTGCTGGTACACTAGCTGAGGATAGAACTGGGACTGAAAATGTCTGAGTATGCTGAGAACGGTTACCACCCTGTGACTTAGGCTGAGAAGATTGAAACTACCTGTCCTTGCTCTCTTACTTTATCTCTGTCTCGTCCTAATCTTCTGCTCCTCTATCTGCTGAGCATGTGTCGTAACTCTAGCTAAAGTCATATCACTATTCAACATGGCAGATCTGCACTCATTTACCACACTATCATTCACTTCTGACATAAACTTACTTATCTTAGCTCTACCATCTGCAACCACATGAGGGACATATCTGGCTAATTGAGTAAACTTGAGAGAATACTCTTTTACCATCATACTTCCCTACCTAAGGTTGATGAAATCTAGTACCTTAGCTTCTCTAAGCTCTAGTAGAAAGAATCTATCAAGGAAAGCAGAGGCAAACTCTGCCGCTCTATAGGGCCTGTATCATCTAACTTTCTAACTTCCTCTACTTATACCAAGTATGAGCGACATCCTATAATTAATATGCGGATAACTTGGCACTCTGAACAGTAGTAACCCCCGTAACATCTTTCACCTTCTGAATCTAATCTTAGAATTCATGCGGGTCCTCATCTGACTTAGACCCTATGAAGGAAGGAGGATTCATTCAGATGAAGTCTTGAATTCTAGCAGCAGCTGAATTGGCCACTGGGTTTTCTAGAATGATAGCTGGTCATTTATTTTGGGCAGCGACTGACTGAGAAAGAGTGGTGAATGCAGCCCTAAACTCCGTATGAGAAACATGATTGCCCAAAGAGCCTTCGGGCTGAGGGGCTGATTGATTCCCATTTATTCTTTTAGGAGGCATGTCTGTAGAAGAAAGGGAGAAATAGATTAGACTGAGATTATGCACACTGGTATGACATCAATACTGAAAGAAAGGAAACTATTCCTAAAATATCTCTTAGCCTCTTGAATATAAGTGTGGTTCACAACACACGCATGTACAAGACTCTACTAGATGGGCTTTCAGACTTCCTAGGACTCTATTGAACCTTAGGCTCTGATACCAAGTTTGTAACACCTCAATTTTTCTAAACTGAAATGCTACACGGTGCTCATGACCCCTAAGGACCACAAACTAACCCATGACTAATATTTATACCTTTACACTGGATAATATAACATGAAAATACAAAAATATGTACTGAATGACCATAAGGTTCAAATCTAAATAAACATCTGATAATAAAATATCTGAAAAAGGTATAACAATGCCAAAACAAGTCATAAATACTGAAAATAATAAGATCTGAATATCTAATCTGACATCTAGTCTGAAAGCCTCTAACTGAACTGAATAAGGAGTTGAAGGAATATGTTTCCAACTAACTTCATCTAGCAACTGAATAGTAAATGTAGAAATAATCATATCATCCTCGAATAAGAATGACTCACTACCAACTCTGAACACTAGATGCTACTGCTGATCTAGAGCTCGTGCCTCTAAACCTATGGTGTAACATAAGATAAAGCACCATAGCATAAATGCGTCAGTATGTTTGAATGTACTGAGTATACGAGTGAGGTAGGCTAAATACAAAGGGTTATATGCATGAACAATGCTGACTAATATTAAAAGTGAGAATACATACATACATTAATGTAACTGAACTCATGGAGATACTGACTACTGAGTCTGAATACTGACAATATGAGTGTACTGATACTGAGATACTGAATGCATGAATGACTATTTGTAATAGTTCAAATTATGAAGAACTGGTCTGGTTGACTGTGTCTGACAGTCCTAAAGCTGAAGACTGATATCATGAATTCTGATAACTAGTACGACTGATACATGAGTTCAGAAAACTGATATAACTAATCTAAGTGTAATGATCAGCCTAACTGATGTAACTGATATTGAGAGATTGTATATGACAATCTAAGTTATGATGGAACTATCTGAGTTTTGTTCTACTTAGAGTAACTGAATTTGAGATAAGTCCTATCTAGTGGGTGATCATGAGTATACTGATAATAAGGATGATTTGACTTAGTTTGAGATCAGTCCTATCTAGCAGGTGATCTTTAAATCTAATTATTCTGATACTGATTAATCATAGTTGAGATCAATCCTAGCTAATGGGTGATCTTGAAGTCTCTTTACAATTAATAAGCATTGGTTGTATCTAACAATACTAAATCTGTACTACTGAAGTACATTAACTATATCTGACAGTACTGAATCTGTACTACTAAACTGAATTGACTGTATTTGAAAGTCCTAAATCTGAAACTAAAACTATGGGATGTGTTCATCTAACCAACATGCCCCAAGCTAAGATAACTAGGGTCCAATCTCTGCCCTAACTAGAATAGTGTCAATACTCTGCCACCAGTAAAGACATCTGCTATAGAGTCAGTCCTAATCTAGTGGGTGACTCCTGGGATCAGTCCTATATATATAAATGTGCTAACGGGTGACCCCTAAGTATGTCAGTTCTATCTAATAGGAGACATCTCGTACCTACGCTGGCAACGTAGTTCTGGAAATTAGGGATTGCTTTTAGGGATCTCAATCCTATTCTAGTGGGTAAGTCCCCATCCCTAGGCTCACTCGATGCTGAATCCTACTCCCATATGAAAGACACTAAACTAAATAACTGGGCTGAAATGAATAACTAAACTAAATTGATTAGCTAAACTGATACTGATCAACTAGACTGACACTAGTGGAATTGTTTAGCAGAGCTAAACTAAGTTTACTGGATTTCGATGACTGACGGAATGTACTGAGTTCTGAGGACTGGTTGAGAGTACTAAAATTACTAAGATTAACTTTTAATTTTAAGGTTACAGATATTACTGAGTACTGAGATCACTGAGATTACTGAACTACTGAGATTACTGGGGTTACTGGATTTTCCTAAGTCACATGGCTGACTGAATTCTATAGATCATGGCTTTACTGAGAGTATCGTGATAACATGACATGGCTCTAGGCACACAGCTATATTTTTGGGTACGAATACCCCCAGGACCTGATGGAAGGAAACTGACACAACATGATTGACTTGATCATAAGATTGGAGTCCACAATTCACATTGTCATAAGTAGGGGCTATTATACTTCATATAGTTCTTTAACATCTTAAGCATGGTAGTAAGTGCATGGATATATTTCATGTACATATAGTATATCTCCATTATCATACATGCTTCATACTACAACAATAACAATACATCAATAGCATTAAATTTATATTGAAGTATCTAACTAACATGGACATGTCATTTAGATACCATGGAACCATGTAAACATGAATTTCTAGCATACTAAGCATTTTATCAAACACCTTGCATGCATAATATTGAGCATAGGTGTACTTAACAAATTTAGAAATCTTGAACCACCCAAATTCATGGGTTTCCAACTAACCTATTCACATGATTCATGAAAAACACATCAAGACACAACCTTGAATCCAAACAACAATCATTAACATGAATATAGTTATAAAACAACAAGAAAATCACAATTTATAATTTGAAACATGATTCTTGAGCTCCATGGATGAAAGGTACCCATGGATGAACACTACGCACACCTTAGATTAAGAATTCATGAAGATTGACGGCAAAATTTCCTCGAAATAGACTCTTCTATAAAAACAGTAGGTCTTGTTCTTGAGAGTTTTGGTCATGAGAGGAAACCCTAATCTTGTGGTTGAGAGTGTATGAGAGAGCTTTTTGAGATGTTTAACTAAAGAGAATGGAAGATAATATGCTTCTTGAGGGTTATAAGTCATGAGAAGTGAAGAAAAAAGACGAAAATACCCTTACTAAAATAAATTCCCAGTTGCTGAAAATCATAGCTGACGACATTTGTGACAAGGCGTTAAAAGTGTGGTATGCCATCAAAAATGTCATCACACAAGACCTAGAATTGATAGTTTCTGCGTAAGTCTGACGGCCTTTGTGGTAAGTCGTCACAAATATGGTAAGCTACCACGAATATCGTCACACAGGAGCTGGTTTCTACCTAAGGCTGACGACCTTCGTGGTAGGGCATCATAAATATGGTAAGCTACCATGAATGTTGTCACACAATTTTTAGCCTGACATGTTGGAGTAAAATAGGAATAACTCTGTGCTTCGATATTATATTTAGGAGAAATTGGTATCGCTGGAAATCTAATTCAATTATCTATTTTTTGATAGGTCATTATCTCAAAAATTCCAAGTATAATAAGAGATATTCTTATTTGAATATGACTATGGCAATATCTTTCTCCAGAATTCAATTAGTGAGGAATGTATTGATTCATCTGATAGATGGGAGTTATTTTAAGCCTTAATATACATATGACCTACTCATAAAACTATAAAATAACCATGATGTACTACGCATGAGCTTGGTACATGGCTCTAATATTGGTTTTAGATTTTTTGGGTATTACTGTTTTGGTGCTGGTCATAATGGACTATATGATAACACAACCCATCAAAGTTTGAGGCATTTCCTGATATCGTTATAGGTATGTTGAAACTCTTTTCACATGATGTGTACTATTTACAGTTTTATGGTTGTGGATTTTGGTTTTGGTCCCGAGTGTATTTCAGACCTCTTTTATATTTCTACCCCAGTGGGTAACTCTATGCTGGCTAGCAGAGTCTATAGGGGTTGGGTGGTCAGAATACTTTGGTGGATCTATTTGAATTAGACATGGTTGATTTTGATGTCATATTAGGGATGGATTGGTTCACTTGGTTGCACTCATTATATGTTTCTCTAGACTGTCGGACCTGTAAGGTCATCTTTAAATTTCCTAATTATCCGGTTATTGAGTGGAAGTGGTTCATAGCTCCTACGGGGAGGTTCATACCATATCTTAGAGCCTAGAGATTAATTTCTAAGGGTTTCTCTATCGTCTGGTCTGGGTTAAAGTCTCTAAATCAAAGGGTACTTCTTTATATTTCATTATAGTGGTGATAAATTTCCTGAGGTCTTCCCTTATGCCCTTTCTGGTGTTCCTCCTAATAGGGAGATTGATTTTAGGATTGATCTTATTCCAAACACTCATCCTATTTCTATTACTCTACATAGAATGCCTCCATTCAAGTTAAAGGAGCTTAAGAGTTAACTAAAGGATCTTTTAGACAAGGGTTTCATCCTCCTGGTGTGTCTCTATGGGGTACACCAGTGTTATTTGTGTGTAAGAAGGATGGTTCCCTTCGTATGTGTATTGATTATCGACAGTTGAAAAATATGATGGTAAATAATAAGAAACCTTTTCCAAGGATAGATGATTTTTTTGATCAGTTTTAGGTTGCTAAGTTTTTCTCTAAGATTGATCTTTGGTCTGGGTATCATCAGCTAAAGATTAGGGAAGTGGATATTTCTAAGGTTGTCTTCCATACACGGTATGTGCATTTTGAGTTCCTGATTATGTCTTTGGGGTTGATGAATTCCCCAACACCATTCATAGACATGATGATTAGATTCTTTTATTAGTTTCTGGATTTGTTCATCATTGTGTTCATAGACGATATTCTTTGTACTCTAAGAGTGAAGTGGATCATGTAGACCACCTCCATATTATATTGCAGACCATAAAGGAGTAGCAGTTGTATGCCAAATTTTCAAAATGTGAATTTTGGTTGAACATTGTCACTTTTTTAGGTCATGTTATTTCTAATAAAGGGGTCATAGTGGAACCACAAAAAGGTATAAAAGTTAAGAAGTGTCTAAATAGATGAGGAGGCAGAGGGGTACAGGCGAATGCCGAAGAGAGCAGCCAGGCGGCCAGGCAACACACCACGAGCTTTCCAACATAAACGCCAGTTTCACGACCATGTAGGCGGTATGCCATGCGAAATCAAAGCTTTTGTCAAACACCACAAACACAGAGATTAACGTTCCAACAGGTTTTAATACCATGGAGGAGGTGTAGCTTAACAAGTCAAAGCTTTCATCAACACCACAGACACAGAGACTAACCTTTCAAATATGATAGGCGATTCACATCCATATAGGCGGCATGCCGTACATAATCAAAGCTTTTAATCGATATGCCATAGATTTCTTACGACTGAGCTATGCATCCGTATAGACGATTTGCTTTTTAGCTACAAAGACTTCAAAACCCTTAATGGGATGGCTAGCCTTTGGAACGTAAGCTACACATCAAGGATAGTTTTCCTTCACAACAAAGCCTTCGCAACCCAAAGATAGGATGGCTTGACTTTGCCAGACTTAGAACATATAAAATTCCTTGTCTCATTAGTACAAGAATATTTTGTATATGCCTAAAAATGGGTCTTACGGTGGCTCTCCCTGGCCTGCTGCACTCTAGCAGCCATGAAACAAAAGTTGTACTAAGGTAGATCCCAGATATGCAGGTTCTTTCTCAAATATTGAATCAATTTGGAAAGCCATGGCATAGACTAAGCCTACTTCTTTTCATATACATAGAAAGGAATTAGAAATCTATGTTGTGCAGACAAAGCCAACTTCATTATACATGGAAAGTACTTAGACATCTATATCATATGGACAAATCCAACTTCATTTCATAAACATGGAAAGTAGCTTTGGGGTGCCATTATTGTCGTCGCAAAAAGATAGCACTTTGTCGTAGTATTTCCTTACCCCCTACTTTGACCTAAATGATCGAAGTACCCATCCTTTTGGAAGAGAGAAAGCAAGAGAAAGAGAGTTTAGCCAACAAACATTTTCATTGATAGCAGAGAGAAACTATATAAGAGGTTATTAGGTAGAGAAAATGATGCCTCTAAACAAAAGGCCTAGGCTTTCTTTTATAGGAGAAGTAATCTTACAAGATAAGCTAGACGATGGATAAACATAAAAAAAAAATAATAAAATCCTATCCTAATAGCTAAGCTAAGGGATAGGCATTATCCTTTATGACTGGATAAGTCTTATCCTTTTGAAAGGGATAAGCATTATCTGTTATGACTAGATGAGCCTTATCTTTATTAACACCGGGCCCTACTAACATGTGGGAAGACAAATAAAAACAAAACAAACTATGCTGTTGGCATGTGATAGTATGTGCAAGCAGGTGAGTCGGCAGCTTGCAAGCAGGTGCATTAGCAGTTTCACAGGCATCTTGCAAGCAGGTGGATAAGCTCCTTGTCTTCAAAGTAGCTGAGTCAGCAGGTTCAAAACCCATTTGAAAGGGTAACCCACTGAGGAGGATTTCCTTGGAGATGAGGGTAACCTGCTGGAAAGGGTAACCCACTGGTGAGGGTAACCTATTTGACAAGGTTTCCTTGAAGAAGAGGGTAATCTACTGGAAAAAGTAACTCACTGGAGAGGGTAACCTACTAAAGAGGGTAACTTTCTTGCACATGTCATCTGACGTAATCTTTTAAGAAGTATTAGATAGTGTCGGTGGCGATGAGCTCACATATCTTTCTTCCATCTACCAATCTACTTCGTGCTTCTGTGTGAGGCATTTTTGGCCTTCCAAGCTTCTCTTCATCAACCTAGTGAAGTAACTCCTTATGAATGGTGAATCTATGAATTCCTATTGAGGAGATTTCAGCCGTAAGCTTTTGATGGAGCCGGTAACTGCGTCTCTCATGATCTCATACTACGACTGATATTCTTTTGCTACTCACCGGACTTCACCCAGTGGGGATAACCGTCATCTATAAAATTCTATTTTCCTCATTCCTTCAGCCAGATTTCCTTCGAAATACATTTGTTCTGCTGGAAAATAAATCACTGGGCCTCACAGTATTCATCTTCCAAAGAGAGTATCGATATGGGAAATTTCTAGAGAAATGAAATTTCTGATTGAGCTTGGACGTCATTGCCTGAGATTTCTACAAAGTGATGCAGCATGAAGACCATATCATCATAAGAATCCTTGAAGCATCAAATTTAGTATTATTGTGGCTTTAACCACAACATAAATCTCTTCAAAGTAGGTTGGATTCAATTGAAATGCTGAAAGGTGTCACACTTGAACTCCATGAGAATGTAGTGCTTGTGGCACAGATACCAGAATAGCCACATGAGTTCTTCTGGGAAGTCATTGTATAGTACGATGAATACATGCAGAAAGGATATTCCGGGTTTACTCTGAATGACTTCAAGATAGATCTGCCATACCTTCTAAAATATTAAAGCTCGTAAAAGGTCCTTTTTTCTCAAATGATGGATGGATAGAAGGGATTCGCATATTGGTTGAACAGATCTAGAGGGTAATCTGCTAGTTCGAAGATAGTATTCCTTTCATGTTGAGCATGAGGATTTGGCTGGCCTGGTGCTGGATGTCTTTTCCATTGCTGGATATCAGGTAGAGATTATCGGTATAGATGTCGAATGAATCTTCATATATGTTAATGGAGAAGATGGTGTACTCCATCAATTCTTCTTCCAGCGTGAAGACTGATTCAAGGTCGTCCTCCGTGCTAAGATAGATTCCTGAATGATCAGCTATCTCTTCAAAAAGGTGGATGGAGTCCTTCGACTTCCTAGCTTGGGGATAATTTCTGGCGAAGTGGCCAGGCTTTCTACAAATAAAGAAGCCATCATCTTTCTTCTTGTAGCTGGCTAGGCTCTGTCATCTAAAATATCTTGTTCGCGGGATAACTCTGCTCCTATCATCGGGAGGCCTTGGCAGTTTGAACCTCCTAAACAGCAGCTGCCTTTTCAATCCCATTTTGCAGTGAGAGTAGGAGCAGTCAGACTTGGTAATGAGGTCGTCTTTAATATGGGCTCAGTCGAGGGATGGATTATCCTTAATGATCAACTTTAGTACAGTCCTCTTTATGTATATGTTGTCCAGTGCCTAGAAGATGGCCTATCGGATGTAGCCTATCTGTGGGACGGTTATGAATTGAACTTCTCCTCTACAATCGTTGTCCTGTAGTTTGCTAGCATCATCAGCAATGATGATACTAAGGTTTGCTTCAGGCTGCGATCCCCACCCAACTCAAAGTAGATCTTCGCCATATTCTAGAAGTGGATATCGATGACGTTTCTATTGAACAATAGGAACTTCATCTTGAAGAGCTGTCGCTGGAGCTTCTTTTGTCTATGGCCTGCGTCTCCGCAGAATACCTCGTGCAGGATCCTGATATTGAAGGAAAAGTCATGGGATGTCAAATAGGTGTTCTTTTCTGTAATCCCAAGAATGTTTCACCAGTTTTTGAGTATGTTAAAGAATCTAGATATGAACTCCTAGAGGATCAGGTATTTTTCTCGCTTAGCTAGATTCTTCATCGTCATCTAATTGTATAAGTCCTGAATATGCTAAGGTCAGGTAGAAATCTTGATGTCATCGAGGGTGAAGGTGTGAAATATGATTCCCATGCTCTTTCTTATTGGTGTACTTGGATCTGGCCTTCTTTCTGGGATTGGATTATCCACCATCCCATCTTTGTTATTGACAACCTCGGAGACCTCTAGTTCCTTGGAATGGTTTACATATATTAGTGGATAGTCTTCTTTCGGGGATTCAATTAAGGATTCAAGAGTGTCTTTAACATATTCTCGTGAGTTGACAGACTCTTTGCTGTCCTTTATATATCCATCGGCTAGAAAGTTATCCCCTGTGTCAGAGTATGCCTCTACATCAAAAGACTCTCCTCCACTTGAAGTGGGATTAATGGGATCAGCATCTTGGATCTATTCGTTACACCTTAGAGATTTTTCAACTAGATCAAGGACTGTTGTGGCTTATGGACCTCGAACGACATCATCATCGATGTTCAAGCCATACAGATTTGGGACAAGCTGGTATGGATCAGGATGGGATGGCAACCACTTGTGATTGAGAAGGCCATCTTCCAGCAAGGCATTCTATTCTTTATCTTTGAATGGCACTTTTGGCTTATGAATTATCAAATCATCATTGGGGAAGGTAATGTCATGGTCAAAGATTATCATTGTCCCTTTGTCTATGTCGGATTCAATTTTTCTCTTGGATTACTTTTGGGTTTTGCCGTCTTTTCTCTTGGCAGCGATGGAATCTTTCTTATCCCATACATGCTTGGCAATATCAAACTTCTTTTCTTCTTGAGAATCTGGGAATATTGGCATATGGGAGCTTGAAGTAGGAGTAGGAAAGATGTTGCTCATTTTTGGCGGAGAGTATGTATGTGGTGACACGGGGAACAAGGTTGGCTTTGGTAGTGAATTATGGGTTGTATAGGGCTGAAACCCACTGTGTCTCAGCTGCTTGATTTATTCTTTTAGAGAAGCCATTTCCTTCTACTGCTGGTCGAAGAAATAAGACATCAAAGTGCCTGGCGGACATATATCATACTGCATAGATTGGAGCTTGAGTTCTAACTGGCAGATAAGTCTATCGTGCTAAGTAGACGCTTGTTCTGCTCTCTTGTTCATTCCTTAAATATGACAAAGGTAGAGTAAGGGTTACGTAAAGGTATATATGTGAAGTATTTATATTGTTCAGGCTATAGCACCTCTACTTCACAAAGATTGTCATATTTGCATGATAAAGTCTTGTGAGGGGTTGGGGACATAGCTAGCTGTGGAAGGAACCTGTATGGATCAAACAAAGTAGAAAAAGCCGTAGAGAAAGACATATTTTTGTATTTTTGGATTATTAAGACTCGATGTATTTGTTCTAAAGTTCTATGGACAAGACTCAATAAATATTTGTTCAAAAATCCATGAAAAATAACTATGACTCGATTATGTACAAAATGCAGAATATGAAAAGTAGAAAACTCTGACTCTGATAATAAATTTAAAACTATGACACTAATATGTACCAGATTTGAATTGTAAACTTTGGAAATAAGAACTAAGGACGGATCTAAGAGTAGTAGTTTGGAAAAGCAAAACTTAAAACTGAGAATAAATATGTAAAGATCATTCACATGTTTGCAATCAATAGAGGTGGACGCAAACTCCTGCTTCCTCCCAACCTCCAGGACCCACGACTCCAATCAATATATAGAGCTTCTTGGTTTTAGCTGATTACTATAGGAGGTTTGCAAAAAAAATTTCCACTATAGTTGCCTTGTTGACTAAGATTACTCAGAAAAAGGTAAAGTTCATATGGTCTGATGCATGTGAGGCTAGTTATGAAAAGCTGAAGAATAAGCTGACTTTCGCACTAGTCTTGACTTTTCCCAAAGGAACTAATGGATTTGTGGTCTATTGTAATTCATCCCATGTGGGGCTCAGTTGTGTGTTGATGCAGCATGGCAAGGTGATAGCTTATGCCTCTAGACAGTTCAAGGTGCATGAGAAGAATTATTCAATTCATGACTTAGATCTATTGGTTATGTTGTTCACATTGAAAATCTGGCGTCACTATTTTTATAGAGTGTATATGGATATCATTTTAGACCATAAAAGCCTGCAGTATGTTTTTACTTAAAAAGAAATGAACCTCAGGCAAAGGAGATGGCTTGAGTTGCTCAAAGATTATGACATAAGTCTTCACTACCATCCAGGTAAAGCTAACGTGCTTATTAATTCTCTTAGCAGGTTGTCCATAGGGATTCTAGCTTATATGAATGAGGGAAAGCAAGAATTAGTGAAAGATGTTCATCATTTGGCTAACCTTGGAGTTCTCCTCTTAGACTCTGAGAATGGTGATGTTTGTTAAGTAGGTGACGAAGTCAACCCTAGGGGCTGAGGTAAAGGACAAGCAAGTGTTAGATTCTATCTTGATGAGGATTAAGGGTGATGTATGTTGGCATAAGGTAATAGCTTTTGAGTTTAGTGGTGACGGTACCTTGTGGTACCAAGAGAGATTGTGTGTTGTAGATGTGGTGGATTGCGAGAGAGAATCTTAACTAAGGTGCATTATTCACGCTATGCTATTTATCCTGGCTTGACAAAAATATATCATGACCTTAAGTAGATATATTAGTGGAACAATATAAAATGGGATGTGTCTAGTTTTGTGGCTAAATGCATGGAGTGTGAAAAAGTGAAAGTTGAGCACATGAGGCCCAAAGGGTTATATCAAGAAATTAAGTTGTCTGTGTAGAAGTGAGAAGTGATCAACATGGATTTCATTACTGGTCTTCCTCGGTCTCAAAATCAATTTTATTCAGTTTAGGTCATCGTGGATAGGATGACGAAGTTTGGTCTTTTTTTGTCGGTGAGGACAAATTTTTTAGCAGAGGATTATGCTAGGTTGTACCTCCCTAAGATTGTGAATTTGTATGGGGTGCCTGTTTCTATCATCTAAAATCATGGTATGTAGTTTTCCTCTCACTATTAGTCTTCGTTTCATAAAGGATTAGGGACCAAGGTGAGTCTTAGTATGGCTTTCCACCTACAGTCGGATGGGCAAGCAGAAAAAACTACTCAAACTTTGGAAGATTTACTTAGAGCTTATGTAATTAACTATGGTGGTAGTAGGGTTGAGCAGTTTACACTTATAGAGTTTGCCTATAATAATAGCTACCACTCTAGTATTAGGATGGCTCTGTTTGAGGCCTTTTATAGTAGAAAGTATAGGTCTCTTATTGGGTGGTTCAAGGTTTGTGAGGTAGAGATATTTGGCTTGGATTTGGTTCACCAATCCATGGGGAAGGTAAAGGTGATTCGAGATAGGCTTAAAGCTGCCCAAAGTCGCCAGAAGTTTTATATAAATGTGAAGCATAGAAAGTTAGAGTTTGAGGTTGGGGATAGAGTGTTTTAAAGGTGTCTTCCATGAAGGGAGTGCTATATTTTGGGATGACGGGGAAGCTTAGTCCCCAGTATGTTGGTCCGTACTTAGTTTTAAGAAGGGTTGGCAATGTTGCATATGAGTTTGAGTTGCCTTCTAGTTTGAGCTCCATTCACCCGGTGTTCCATGTGTCTATGTTGAGAAAGTATGTGGGTGATCCATCACAAATTGTGCCTATCAAGTATATTGATATTTTGGACTCCCTATCTTATGAGGAGGTCCATGTTGAAATGTTGGATTGTCAGGTTCATCGATTGTGGACCAAGAACATAGCTTTGATAAAGGTTCAATGGAGGAACCACAAGGTGGAAGATTCTACTTGGGAAGCTAAAGAGGACAAGAAGTCCAAGTATCCATTCATATTCCCCATTTTTATAAAATCTTGCTTAAAGTATGCGTTGATCTTGACATCTTTGTTTTTTGTCTTTGTTAAAAGTAGATTGTGAGTTCATTAGTATTCTATTTTCTATCTTAAAGGTAAGAGTAGAGATCTTTGGGGGTTAAATCATGCTAGTCACTGCCTTGTCCCATCATTCGAGGATGAATAATCCAAGTGGGGAATAATTGAAACACCCTGGGTTTTGGCACTCGGAAATTTTTTGAGCTTTGATCTCATTATCCTATTGACGACTTAACCATATAACTCGTATGGTCTAGGTACGGGTCAGGTAACCCTAGTCGTTAGGTGACCTGTGTGTGGTGGTTGGGTTTTCGATCTTGGTAACGACTTTGTGGTATGGTTCGTTAGGATTAGTGAAAGGTCGTTAGGATGATCCTTAACCAAATCAGAAACTTAGTGTCTTGACTTAGTTCTGAGTAAGAGTGGCTCACTATGAGCCGTGAGGATATCTTACAAGTGGTAGGGTTGAGTCGTATGTTTTCCCATGTCCAACCCTTTGGATTCTATCTTGGATACAAATAAACCATACAAGTCATATGGGCTAGTAACGAGTAGGGTCATGGAGTCATAGGGGGGACAGTGTATGGGTGTCCAACTCGCCGTCTTGGTGATGACTCAAGGGCATGAGTCATATATTGTGGTCACAAGTCACAGGGGCTGACTCATAACCATCTACGATCTTTTTATAGTTTTAAGTTGAGGGTACTTTGGACATTTCCCATTTAAAACCCTTAATACCCCACTTCCGTATAACACTTTTTGGTTATTCATTCCACACTTTACAAGATAAAATATTCTCTTTACTCTCTCAAAATCCTCTCAAGCAAAATGGGCTAGGGTTTATCCAAAGTGGTTAGCTACGGGCTTAAGGATCAATTTCTCTCTGTGAATCTTTTTAATTCAGGCATGTTACTCTTCCCTCATTGTTATTTTACAAAATGCATATGTTTTAATGTATGGTTTTCATGATATTGTTATGGTTTTGAAATAAAGGTTGGGGGTTTTGGATGTTCATGGTTGATTTATGTTCCTCTTAATTTAATTATGATTTTCATATTTTAATTATGGTTTTCCACATGTGGGTGCATAGGAATGGTGATTTAATTGAGGGTTCATGGTTGAGACTCAAATTTTATGATTTTAGCTTTGATAATGGCATCTCCTCAACCTATTTGTGAAATTGTCAATGAGAATGATTTTGTCACATAGTTTGACTATTCTTGGAATCTTTGCATTGCATAAATGGTTAAAGAAACATGAATTGGTTTTGATTGGTTTCATATGTTTTTGGAAAGGCCTTGGTTTGATTATAAATGGTTTTGGTTAATTGAAAATGATGGATTCAAATTTGGTCTAAAGGTTTACATGGCATAAGATAATAGACTTGCAAGCTCTAATTTAGATATGATGATACCAATCGTTAATTCCTAATTAAAAGACTCCTTGGTAAATAGTTGGGAATTTGTAAATAATTTAACATAGGCTTAAAGGGGGTTGAGTAAGAAAGCCATTGAAGATGGGGGTCCCAAGGGGATCGACACTGGAAACTCACATTTGCCGATGTGAGGGTGGTCTTAGTGACTGTGTGCATGAGGTCACATTTTATATTTTTAAGATGTAGTAGTCATCTCAGATTCTTCTCTCTGATCGTGTGCCTAACATGCACTAGGGCCCTTTCAGCAGGGGGAACTAACCCATATAACCCGTGGGTGATTTTAGGATGGCCAAGCTACACAACCCAGATTAAGGATTTAAATGCATGCTAAACCTTGTTCCCTATCCCGACACGATACATATATATGTATACATGTGATTGCATATGGTTATTTGATTTGGTTTTGAATGATGGCATTATTTTATCTTTATCCCTGAGTACTTTCTAGTGTTTACTCTGCTAACCATCTTCGAGTATTGTATCCCCACGTGATGCAGGTTCCAGCCTTACTATTATTTCTCCTACTCAGTAACTTGGATTCAGGGACATCTTTGAGTCAGATTAAAGTGGTGAGCTTCCATACTCCGGAAGGCTCCATTTCATGTTATGGACTTCTTTTCATTATTATTATTTCATTGGTTTTGGTTTTGGCAATAGTGGGGGCATGTCCCGACCAGATGTTCTTTGATTCTAGTTAGATGCTTTATTAAACTACTATGGGCATGGGCGGTGTCAGTATTAGTATTAGCATTGGTATTGGCATTGGGATTGGTATTGGTTGGATATTTGGCTGTGGCTATTTGGTTATGGTTATAGACTTACTTTATTGTCTTGAGATTATGATTATTTTATCTTGTTATATATTCAGAATTCATCCAACATAGGGTGTAGTATGGTTAACAGTGGGGTATTGGGGTAGTCTCCAATCCTGGTTGAACTTGAGATACTCGACATGACTAGGCCCTGGTTTGGGTCATGTCAGATAAGTAGTAGCCTAACCATTCTGATTAGTAATGGCTATGCAATCGCTATTATTCTTAGGATTCTAAACGGTGTTTGTTGAAAGTGTGGTCGATTGATGTTGGTTCAGTTCGGCGAACATATGATCAAATTGTTGCTCAAGCTATTTTATTATGGTTGCATGAGATTCAACTTTTTGGCTCATCTATAATGTCTCCCTAATCTTGACATGACCCAAATTTAGGCCCCATCGTAGGGGCATCTCAAGAGCAACAGTACCTGAGATCGCCCATTAACCCCCACCTAACCATCACATTAATCCACAAGTGTCATATTAACTCCGAACAATAATAAGATACCAAAAACAAGACTAACAATCATACTTAAGAAAATCTAGCCATTCATTAATATCGACATTCAACCTACCCAAGTCCACAGTCATCTACAAGCCTCTATAAAATTTTAAGTCAATAATATGTCGAGACAAGCCCCCAATAATAGCCAAACCAAGTCCAAAAATAAATCTACGATATAAGATAAGGAGGCCATGAAATATGTGCCTTTCAAAATAAGGAATCTCACCACTTCAATGTCAACACTTAAACTACCCGAAGACCTGATCACTGCACAGGACAAGAAGAAGAAGCTTCGGTCCCTGTATCACATGGGGATATAGGTCCAAAGATAGTTAGCGGGCGAACGCTAGCTTGTAACTTAATGATAAGGATAAAATAGTGCCAACAATCCAAGACCAATCAACTAATGCACATAACCAATACAATACACGCACACACATATATATAACCATGCCGGGAAAGGAGGTTGGGTTTAGCATGAGTTTTGAAATCATTAACCTGGGATATGTAGCCTTGCCATTTAGAATTTCACCCATGGGCTATATGGGGTCACCGCCACCTGCTGAAAGAGCCCCAGTGCGTGTTTTCTGCAGGAGTCAAAGAAAAATATGAGATCACTAGTACATCTCCAAGAACATAAGTGTGACATCATGGACACAGTCATCATGACCAAACCTCACACAGTCAAATTATGAGTTTCCATCTTTGCTCCCCCTGGGACCTCCACCTTCCACGACTTGGCTAAAATCCCGCTATAAAGCCCAAATCAAAACCATTCACACACAATTAGTCATTTAGTCATTTTCTTACCAAAGTCATTTCGTTAGTATCATCATTCTAAAACTACTTTCAAGTATACATATGTCATTACCTCTATCAATCAACTATTTATATGACTTTTGGGGCTCTAGCCTATCGTCCAACAAAGACACTCATTAACCTAAGGTTTAGGGACTCGAACCAATTTTAATTAAATGAACCACCAAGGTTTACATTTAAACCATTTCATATCCAACAAGGCCTTTACAAAACTATTTGTAAACCATTCATACTCATTTAGACATTTTCTTAGTTCAAAACACCATTAACATATGACTAGAGATTTCCTTTAGACATTTTTATAAACACCTTGTGGGTACCCCTTTAACAAGACCAAAATCATTGTACAATCCATTAATTTTAGTGTTACCCATGACCCATGCATTAAACCACAATCAACAAGTACCCACATATGCAAACCATCACCAAAAAGATATAAAAACATCATTTAAATCAAGAGTGAATAATACCCATAATTTAAATTGAAAGCCCTCAATACTTGCATTTCAAAACCACTATTTACGAATCAAAATCAATGTTAAAACACATGATATTTTTGAAATAACAATGAAGAAAGAGATACATGCCTTATACCAGATAATTCACGGATGGATTCTTGGTCTTCAAGTCTCTAGATGCCATCTTTTATAAACCCTAGCCCCAATCTTGGTAGAGAAGTTTTTAAGAGTGTTTTGGGATTTTTTTAATCTTATATATGTGAATAATAAAGGTCCAAAAGAGGTTATAAGTCATGTTTTATAAGGGTTTAAGTGTGGGAAATATCCAAAATATCCTCAGCTAAAAGCTGTAAAATAAACTCCTAGGAGGGTATGACTCCCTTGACTAACCATATCCTAGGGTATGAGTGGTACCCTAACTCATACGTTAGGCTCCTAAACTTTCTAAGGTACGAATAACCAATCATGACTTATATCCAAGGGTACGATTGGTACCCTACACCGTATCCATGGCAATGTCCACGAGGCTAAAGCCAACATCCATACAACTAGGCTTTGTATGAGTCATACCCTAACATACGAATTGGGAGGTACCAAACCATATCTTGGTCAGTGTTTCATCAACCTAAACTGATCTCTACATGAGAGGAGAGGGTATGAGTCGTACCCTACCATACGATTAGTATGCTCAACTCGTACTCAACCCAGAACCTCAAATCTTGGGGACATCTTCTAAGGGTCCAAAGCCTAGGTGTTTCAAATATTCTTAAGGAAATTCTCTTGAATCTCCGTCCCCTTAACAAGTTTTGCAAGAAAACATTCCTTCCTTTAATTTCCATACGCCGCATCATAGCTCCCCGATGGAACATAAAGCTTGCTCTTGTCTTTATAACTATCTTTCTGGTTCCAGTCACCGTCTCAGCTACTACTCCTATCTCTATACCTAGACGTATTGTAGTTATCTTTATAGTAGTTTCAACCTTAATTTCCTTGCCTAGAGTTCCTATTGTCTTTATTAGACTCTAGGTCCTTGGATTGAAAACATGTCACCTCAATGTTAAGATATTTAAACTCTTCCTCAAAATCTAAACTTTCATACCTAGAAGTCTTACATCATGAAACCACTACATTGACCTTCTCTACTTCACCTCCTATAAATTTCTTAGTTAGCAACCCAACCTCATTCCTCAAATATGTCGACTCATAAAATACTATTTTATTTTATACTTGCTACTCTATGAAGGCTTTAATTACATAAGTACCAGATGATCTGTCTATTTCCTAACTAAGCCACCCTCGGTTGGTTTTTATAATTCAAACTATGAACTCAGAAGCATGCTCCCATCGTAGACTCCTAAAGTCCCCACCAGTGATAGTGTCTATGTAACCTTAGTGTCAAGGCTCTGTAGAAAATCTCTAACAAGTTTATACCAGTAATCCTGTGATTTGGTACATTTTGTAGCTTCTTCTTGAACCTCAAACATATCTCATATAATGCCTTTGAATGTAATTGTCGAAAGTTATATATCACATCTTGTAATTACAACATTCTGGAGGATGGAAAAAGTCTGTCCAAAATTGAGTCACTAACTCATTCCAAGTCATAATATGTCCACGGGGCAATTTCCCAACCCATAGAGTAGCTTTTTGAGTCAACGAGAATGGAAATAAACTCTATCGAATAGCCTTCTGACTCACTCCATGCAGATTATATAAAGTTCATATCTCTACAAAGTTCATGATATGCATGTTTACATTATTAGTAAGCAAGCCAACAAATACCCCCTTCAAATTTAATAGCTGGATCATCACACTCATGATATAGAACTTAGTAACTTGAGGCAATTCTAGTAGAATGATTGTACCTATTTCAATTGGTGCTACATAACCCAAGTTTTACCCAAGTTTTCCTTTAGATCGTTATAAATAGGCAAATATTAGTGGAGAGATTGTTGTCTCCTTTTTCTTGTCAATATGTCCCTCGCATCAAGGTATAGCTAAATAATCCTCTCTTTTGTCTATCTCTCACTTCCCTCGTTGCCTAATGGAAATTTGCTTTCCTAGCATTTTCCTCAACCATTAATCGAGTAATGACTTATGTTGCAGTTTCTTGAACATCATGTTATTGTAATGGCTTATTCAAAACTGTTAGGTCATCATGAACCCCCGCGAGCAGGGCTCCTTGATCATGAACTTCTTTTCTGTCTATCCTTTAATTTTGTCTCAGAGTTATCTCAATTTCTGGATCAAATGGAATCACAAAATTGACTTAACTCTGAGTATTAGGCATACACTAGTGTGCCCTAGAAATAATATAAAAGTAAAATTAGCAAACAAAACCAATAGCCAGCAAACACAATTAATCAACTCCATAATTGTTTTCCCCAGCAACGACATTAAAATTTGATGTTGCCAAAATTACACCTCCCAAAAAGTATAAAACGGTCGTTGAATTAAATACAGAATCCAACAAGGTTGAGGTCGATATCATAGGAAATAGGTTTAAATTCTATTAAGTGTTTGTCTAGGTAACTAGAAAATAAGTAAAAATGGGGGATTTTGTGAAATAAGAGAGCAATAGTAATAATTGTTGGTTGGTTGTTGGATTTGTAACCAATATGAGAAAGCACTAGGATTATGATCCCCATGATTTCATAATTGCAAATGTTGCTCGTGCTAGTAAAATATTTTGATGTGTTGCATGTAAAATCTAACATGATAGGTTCATCTAAACATCTTTTGACCTTGAAAATAAAAATTTCACTCTTCTCCTCTAGATCTCCTAGTGTCTTACTGCTAACCTTATTTTTTATCTCAGATTAACTATTTTCATAATAGCTTAATTTATTAGATGAAAGTTGATAGTTTTGAATCTCTGTTGTTATTTTTTTTCCTAATCTCTACCGTTCTCTCAAGTAAGCTTAGAATACAGGCGAGTTCCTAACATTTGCAACCGTTAAAAAAACAATCATAACAAAGGAAATACCAATATAAAGCACATTAGTCTAGAATTACTTTGCACTTAACACGGTTTTGTCAATTCCTCACGATCCCACCATTATAGTTGAGGTAGTTAAATACTCATAATTGCAAGAACATAACATAAATTCATAGATGAAAACATGATTATGAAATTATAGTCAGAATTAAACCCCAAACACTCAACTTGAATTAAACCCTAGAAAGAATGCTCGTAAAATTTCAAGAATATCCCTTAGAATCTCACAATATAATATTGTAAAATGTAAAGTAGTGTAACCTCATACAAATAATATTATAAGAGTATTTATAGACAAAATAAATTCTATCCTAAATGAAATAGAAAATCTAGATTGGTGACCTTGAATGATTGAAAGGTACGATCGTAGTAAGAACTCATGATCGTCCGTTGGTGCTTGTAGTTAGCCCTTGAACTTTATCATCTTCAGTTCTTAGATGGTACAGTTATCACTATGGCTTTGTTGCATCAATATACGACAGTATAATGTTGTCATCTAATCATTCTACACTTTAACTTCTGAAACATGCAAATCTAGAGTTCCTTCCCATGGCCTCATGTACAATCATGCCTCTAAATTACGATCGTGGGATGCTATCGTCTGATCTTAATTCTACTTGACTTGTACAGATTGAAATTTAGTCATATTCCTACAACCACTTGGTACAGTTGTGGCATCAAACCACGATTGTGTAACCCTTCCGTTTGATTGACTTCTAAGAACCAACCCTTTGGTTCTTGGTACAATAGCCATTGTATGATCGTGGTCAAATCCCATGGTTGTGCTTTCCTTTATTTGATCCTTTTTAAGTTCTTTTTTAGCACTTTTCTTTTTCGTGCATATTTATCCTACAATCATGTAAAAACTCATCATATCTACAAAAAGCCACCCTTGTACTTGCAGATATTCATCATGTTAAGTGTTTCAAGTGTCGTAAATTCACAACACATTATTACCCTACCAAATTTAACATTTTAGACTCAACGGCGCTATCAAAACTTCCATTCATGTTGTTTTGATGAAATATGGATCCCACATCCAAGGATTATTTTAATCAAATTTTACACAATAGTCCAAAATGAGTAAGGAAACCTTGGGACCTGAACCAATGTTCCCCTATTCTAAAATCAATATTTCAAAGCTAATGGAACTGCCAGAATTAACACACGGGTCTGTTTACCTCAAGTTTAGGCCTGATAGCCAATTCTTAACAGTGAAGACTTTAAAATGGGGGTCTAAAAACATAAGGAACTGCCTCATGACTAAATTGTCAACTCCAACAATTCATAAATAACTTGGGACAGCTATGAAAAATCTCTAAATGTCAAAAAGGTATGAAATGCAAGAAATTACCTAGAGTGTCATTACAAGCATTTTGTTCTTGCACGTTAGTTATCAAGACTTCAACGATTTTTGTCAAGCTTGCAAGTTGTTCTTCTATGGTGAGAGCATCAACCATTATAGCTTTTACTTCCATCGTGGAGGATGAAGAATGATATGAATCTCTATCTGAATAGATTTTGCACTAGGAATAATTAATAGCATATCAAGCATTTAAGACATCATCTTCTTGAATGAATTTGTTGGGCTTGAGATGACATTCTTGTGGAAGATCAAGTTGAGCCAAATTCCTTTTGATTTGACCAATAATCATCATGGCTTTTTCAATTCTCTTTTAGAGTGAGTAGTTGTAGTAGTATTGTATTTGAAGTTGATCTTTATTTAATTAATTTTGATGTTCTTCGACTTTTAAATGAAGAGATGAGAGGTAGAGATTGTCCCACTTGGCATGTCAGAATTTGTAGTCAATAAAATTTGAGTCGAGAAAATAATAGTAGGAAAAAAATATCGCAAATAATCGTATTTGATTATAAATATGTGAGTGTTACAATAGTTATGAATTCTTTAATTCTTCTTTTCGAATATAAATTCAAGAAATTTGAGCTTGATCTTGAATTTGACGGACTTGAACTTGACATGTATTTAAATTCAAGAGCTTTTGAGCTTGATCTTGAATTCAGTGGTTTTGATCATGACTTGTACTTGAATTCAAGGAATTTTGAGCTTGATCTTGAATTGGTGATCTTGATCTTGACTTGAGGTTGAATTTAAGGGCCTTTGAGCTTAATCTGGGATCCTTATTTTGAGTTGTATTTGAACTTGAGTGCTTAATGCTTGAATTTGTAGCTTGTAGAGAAATCTAAGGTGTTTGATTCACGAGCTCTCTCCGGCTACTTGTTAGAGTTCTTGATTCCTCTTTTGAATTAGGGATAGCTTTTGAATCAGGGATAGCCCTATTTATAGTTTAAGGAAAGAAGAGTTACGATAAATACAAACTCTTTCCGATCAATCAAGAGACATGACCATATTTCATTGGTAATAACATGTCAACTTGTACCACATTTTCATAGTCCTTGGATTGACTAGGGATACTTCATCATTTTAACACGTGACACCAAATTGGGCCTTTAGAATAAGATGACATCTTGGGTTTAACAAAGTGGTTTATCATTTGTAGCCCAAATAGATTGACTAGCCCAACAAGAATTGGAATTTAATTAAATTTGTATTTATTGGACTTGAAATGTTAATTCAATTATATGAATCCACATTATTTGTTTGGACTAATAAATTTTGAATTGTTATAATCCAAATTATTTTACAAATTTAAATCCAATAAATTTTAAATGATTACACTAACATCATATTCTTCGGCCACCAGAACCTCTAACAATAAGATCTCTATCTCCCGTGCACACTCGAACCTCAGATCATCCTAAATGATAAAACAAACTTAGGTGCATAACATTTAGCTTCTAAATCATTATCAACAATATTATGATGGACAAGATGCTGTTATAATGATTGAGGGTGGGGGCAAGATAAAATAATGACGGGGAAAGTGGTAAAGATCGGTGTGTAGAGATTGTTTGAATGAGTGGCTTTGTGTGTTCTTTCTGCGAGTATTGTCAGGGTGTAGAGGTGGTGAAGTAACATGGTCTTCACTATTGCTAAGATTATAAAGAATCAATTCCTATGATGGTGATCTTTTAGATCAATGATAGATGCTGGCTAAGAAAAACAAAATCTAGGCAATTCACAAAGTTCAAGGAAAAAACTGGACCGTTTCACATTCAAAGGGAACTTTGACCGTCTTCCCTTGTAAAAAGTAGACGTGTTGGCAAAAACATAGTATTTTAACCAAAACCTTGTAATGGCATGGATACATTTGTGATATATTAACTATCTACAAATTTGGACCTTTTAGTTGAAATATTAATATTTGAATCTTTTGGGTTACCAAAACCTTTTGTTTTAGAAAAACACAAGAACATGCTTCTTCCCTTTAATAGCCGGGAGGGGTGGAGGGTGTTGAGGGAATGTGTTTCATTTACTTCGCTTAAAGAACCACAATCTTCAATCCGAAATAATTGATGATGGATATAATGTCGGAAGAAAATGTTTACTTCCATGAGGAACAGAAATTTCATGTTTCAATCATTTGAGCCAAAATTTTGTATTATGCACAATAACGCTGGCAAAGTTCTGAACCAAAAAAGAATAACTAAATCAAAAACTAGAAGAACCAACTTTTACCTGAGCCTCAAATTTCCTATAAAACAATAAAGACTCGACGGGCTAGAAAGTGAATTCTAACTTTGGAGACCTCAAGCTGTTATATATTGCTGCAAATGTCTTGTTCTTTTCTTGTTCTTCAACTTACGGAACGCACTGGACTCAATTTGCCTGATTCTCTCCCGGCTTACGCCTATTAATTCTCCTATCTCATGCAATGTCTTCATCCTTCCATCCTCCAATCCAAATCGCCACCGAATGACTTGTCTTTCCCTTGGATTCAAGGTGTCTAAGACCTTCTGTAGGTCCTGTTTCATGAACTGCTTAATCATCGTCTCTTCTGATGTTTCGGCTTCAGGATCTGCAATCACTTCCTGAACACCATGTGGGGAAAAAAAAAAAACCAACATAAGTCAGCACGAGAAGCAAGAGCCAAAGAATTTGATGTGGTAAGAAGCACTTGTTGGGTTTATTTCACATATGGTCATTGAATTTAACCACTATAACAATAAAGTCATAAAACTATTTTATTATATTAAAATAACTGATTTTATCCACTAAAACAGTAGTCACAAGATGATTTTTGTCCCATTAGATCAACTGAACTTCACCCACTATAAAAGTAAAGCCCCAACATTTAACTCACTATAACAGTAAAGTCACCTTGATGGTAAGTTTTGTCGTTATAGTTGGTAAACTTAGTTATTTTTTTTAGTTATAGTTGGTAAGTTTAGTGATTTTAATCTGACAAAGATAGCTCTATGACTACATTGCTATATTGCGGAAAGTTCAGTTAATTTAATGTAACAAAGGACAGTTTTGTGGCTCTACTATTATAGTGAATGAAGTCCAGTTAACGCGCGTGAAATTAACTCAAGAAATGCTGGATTGGACACGTAAGACCAAATATGCGAGAAGAAAGTTTTTCCAGGAACACCAAGAACGTAAAAACAAAAACAAAAAATTTCCAGGACAAACCGAAGGTTTGAGATTTTGGTTGAACCCGATCTTCTGGTCAAGTGATCTTGGAGCTTTAGGAGTTAGCATCACAGCAGAGAGTCTCTTCATTGACAATCCTGTTGCTTCAGCAATTTCCTCCTCGTCAGGGTGTCTACTATTTTCACTATATAATTGCTTTCTTGCTTCCTTGACTTTATAAGTTGCCTCGACCAAGTGAAACTGCCCTTGTTAATATTAAAAGAATGATAAGAATTTGATAAGGAAAGTCAACTAAGACGTTTATATAATATACATTTGTACATTGATGTCCCGTCATCAGTAGTAGGAGTAGGAGTGTCAACTTGAAATTGGAAAATTAAAAAAACATTTGTTAGAGTAGGAAGGCATACTGGCAACCGAATTGTCCTGGACTGATCAGAAAGGGACTTCCTAACAGCCTGTTTAATCCACCAATGCGCATATGTTAGAACTTAAAACCCTTTGAAGCATCAAACTTTTTAGCACCCCTTACAAGGCCCCGACATCCTTCCTGTAAATCAATTTTCGAGTATAAGCACAGGTTTGTGTTGGGTAAATGCGGAATAATAATAAAAGTATTTGTGGCAAAATAATAGAAAAATAAATAAAAAATAATGATACCAAAGATTTTACGTGAAACCCTTTTAAATAAGGGAAAAACCACGGACCAAGAGGAGCAACTGATATTACTATAGTAAGGAATTTTACCCCATAGTCACAAGTACAATACTCAAAGTGACTATTACACGCTCAAAAGAAATAACCTCTTTTGACTCTCACCTTACTAAAATATCGTTCACTCTAATTTTTCCTTCACAGGCTATTTTTTATTACAGACTATGGAATACCTCACTGCTCTCTATTATTGTTTTTCTTTATGCTTGGTGTATGTTACCAATGAGCCGAAGCTCTCAATTTATAGAGAAAAATAGAGCACACGTATGTCATTGATGACATAATAGGAGTTGCAAATTTTGACATTGCAACTAAGGAGATATGTGAGTTGATTTCTCCTCTACCAAAAAGTTGGAAAAAACTTACCATAATTTGAAAAATTGGCCATAGCATTTATGGGGCTGGACTTCACAAATCTCTCCCTCCAGTCTCATGAATCTGAAGGAGGTACTCTCGTCTTTTTAGAGAGATCTCATGCCGATAAGTTCTTCGCACAGTTCGAACTTGTTTTTTGGTAGAACCTTCGTCATCATATCTGCAGGATTTTAGATCGTATGAATCGTCTTAACATGGAGCGATTCGTTCTTCACTTGTTCATGAATCCAATGGTACCTCACATCTCTGTGTTTTGTTCTTGCACGGTACATGGAGTTCTTGCTCAAGTCTATTGCACTTTGACTGTCACTATAGACAATGTACTCCATTTGATGAAATCCAAATTTTTGAAGGAACCGTTTGAGCCATATCATTTCCTTGCCAACTTCAGTAACTGCAATATACTCAGCTTCAGTAGCTGCAATATACTCAGCTTCAGTAGCTGCAATATACTCAGCTTCAGTTGTAGATTGTGCGACGCACTTCTGCAACTTCGACTTCCATGATATAACTCCCCCTGAAAATGTAAACAAAAAATCAGTAGTGGAATTTTTGTTATCAAGATCACCCGTCATATCAGCATCTATATAGCCCCTTAAGATTGGATCAGATCCTCCAAAACACAAACAATCTCCTGAGGTTCCTCTTAGGTACCTCAATATTCATTTGACTGCTTCCCAGTGCTCCTTTCCTAGATTTTCAAGAAACCAGGTGACAACACCAACAACGTGAGCAATATCGGGTTTGGTACACATCATTGCATATATTAAACTTTCGATAATGGAGGAATATGAAATTTTAGCGATGCACTCTTTTTCCTCCTTCGTTGTAGGACACATTTTCTTACTCAACTTCATATGGCCAGCAAAGGGCGTGTTAACAACTTTAACATTCTTCATGTTGAAGTGCTCCAGTACACGTTCAATGTACTTTTCCTATGACAAGTAAAGCTTTCTTTCATTTTTGAGACGAGTAATTCTCATGCCCAAAATCTGCTTAGCATGACCCAAGTCTTTCATAGCAAAAGACTTGCATAACCGTTTCTTCAACTCGTCAATTCTAGAAGCATTCTTGCCCACAATCAACATATCATCCACATATAGCAAGAGGATGATAAAATCATCATCAGAAAAACTTTGTGCAAATACACAGTGATCTGAAGAAGTCTTTTTGTAGTCTTGCTCCCCCATGACAGATTCAAACTTCTTATATCACTGTCTAGGAGCTTGCTTCAAGCCATAAAGACTCTTCTTATATTTGCACACATAGTTTTCTTTACCTTTTACTTTGAAGCCCTCAGGTTGTTCCATATAAATCTCCTCTTCGAGGTCACCGTGAAGAAAAGTTATCTTCACATCCATCTGCTCAATCTCTAAATCAAGACTAGCAGCCAAACCAAGAACTGTACGAATAGAGGTCATTTTGACAACAGGAGAAAATATTTCGTCAAAGTCATTACCCTTCCTTTAACCAAAACCTTTGATAACCAATCTGGCTTTGTATGTAGGCTTCAAGCTGTGTTCTTCAAACTTTACTTTGAACATCCACTTATTTTTCAAAGCTCTCATGCACTTAAGCAAATTCACCAACTCATAAATGTAGTTCTCATGCAGAGATTTCATCTCATCTTTCATGACTTCAATCCATTGATCATTATGTTTATCTTCTATGGCCTCCTCGTAACATTCAGATTCTCCCCTGTCAGTGAGTAACATATACTCAATAGGAGAAGAATGAATAATCTAGCTTGTAGACCTTCTTAGTGGAGCATTTGACTCATCCACGGGTTCTTGAACTGGAGCATTGTCAACAACATCGTTGTCACTATCAACATCAATATGTTGATTTTGAATATGATTCTGGGTGTCACCATGATTATCTAGCCCACCAACATCATGCACACTTGGAGGAAATTGATCAAGACTAACCACACCATCAAAACTTGAAGATTCTAGCTTCTCCGTTTTGTCAATATCTTCAATGGTTTGATTCTCCATGAAAACAATATCACGACTTCTTACAAGCCTCTTTTCAACTGGATCATATAGTCTGTAACCAAACTCCTCAAGGTCATAACCAATGAAGATGCATTGCCTTGTCTTGGCATCTAACATAGACCTCTCATCTTTGGGCACATGTAGAAAAACTTTGCAACCAAATACTTTCAAATGATCATAGGAAACATTTTTCCCATACCAAATTTTATTTGGTACATCACTTTGCAAAGAAATAGCAGAAGATAGGTTAATAACATGTGCAAAATAAAGCCTCACCCCAAAAGGGGTTCGACAATTTTGCTTCAGAAAGAAAACATCTGACTCTTTCCATCAAGGTCTTGTTCATCCTTTCTGCCAAGCATTAAGCTGAGAAGTTTTGGGAGGAGTCTTCTGGTGTCTGATACCTTGTTGTTTGCAGTATTCGTCAAACGGTCCACAATATTCACCACCGTTATCAGTACGAATACACTTCAGCTTTCTTCCTGTTTTACTTTCATGAAAGCTTGAAACTGCTTGAAGACACCCAACACTTAGTTTTTAGTCTTCAAGACATAGACACAAAGTTTCCTTGAGTATCGTTAATGAAAGTGACAAAGTAAAGTGCACCACCCAAAGTCCTTGTCTTCATTAGACCACATAAATCTGAATGCACCAGCTCAAGCAACTCTATCTTTCTTGAAGGAGGATGAGACTTGAAAGAAAATCTATTTTGTTTTCTAACCAAGCAGTGCTCACATTTTTCTGATTTGCATTTTCAAAATATGACAGTAATTTCTTCTTGGCTAGAACATTAAGTCCTTTCTTGCTAATATGGCTAAGCCTCTTATGCCATAATGTTGACGAGCTAGAGCTTTCAACTGTATTCACCATGTTAGCACAAGTAGAAGTGTAGTCCAGTATATACAACGACGCTTGTCTCCACGAGCCACAACCAAAGAACCCTTAATGAGTTTCCATTTCTACCACCATTGGTACTAACATATCCCTCATCATCCAGCACGCCAACAGAAATCAAGTGCAAGCGAACATTAGGTGCATGTTTTACATTGTTTAAAACTAATTTAGATCCAGTACTAGTTTCCAAACAAATTGTACCAATGTCAACCACCTTAGATACAGTCTCATTGCCCATACTCAAGGTTCCAAAGTCACCTGGAGTATAAGATGAGAAAAAATCCCTCTTTGATGTCAAGTGAGATGTGGCACCAGAATCCACAACCCAGCTCGACTCATCACAAACAATATTTATTAGATTTGCATCAAGGACAATAACAAGATCTTCAATGATAACGGTGGCTATGTAGTTTTCATCATTTTCTTCTTTTTTTTCCTCTTTGTCTCTGGTTTCCTGCTTCAACTTTTAGCAAAATTTCTTTGTGTGCCCTTTTAACCCACAATGATAGCACTCAATATCTTTAAATTTGCCTCTGGATTTGCATCCATAATGTTCTCTATTTTGAGAACCACGATGCTTGCTTCTCCCCCTAGCGCCAGTCACCAAGACATCAGACGAAGAGGAAACTTGAGACTTTCATCTCATCTCTTCGTTAAGAATGTTGCTCTTGGCAAAATCCATAGAGATCACGTCATTGGGAGCAGAATTTGATAATGAAGTTCTAAATATTTTCCAAGAGTCTGGTAGGGAACTAAGTAGAAGCAAGCCTTGAATTTCTTCATCAAACTTAATGCCCATAACAAATAACTGGTTCATGATCCCTTAAAAGCTACACAGGTGATTTGTCATCGAAGAACCATCATGATATTTTAACCCCAACATTTATTTTATCAAGAACATCTTATTATTTCCATTCTTTCGAGCTTACAAACTTTCAAGATGCTCCTATAGGGACCGAGCATGTGTCCCCCAGAAACATGGTTCAACACATTATCGCCAACCCACCGCTTGATAAAACCTCAAACCTGCCTGTACAACAGGTTCCATTCTTCATCAATTTTATTTTTAGGTTTTATAGTATCAAAGACCGGTTGATAAAATTTTTCAACATAGAGTAGAATGGCATAATTAACGCCATTTAAAGTAATCATTCTACTTGTGTTGGCTTCCATTTTTTACCCAAAGAATACATATATTACAAACCGTGGGCTATGATACCAGTTTGTTGGGTAAATGCGAAATAACAACAAAAGTATTTGTCGCAAAATAATAGAAAAATAAATAAAAAATAATGACACCAAGGATTTTACGTGGAAACCCTCTTAAATAAGGAAAAAACCACGGACCAAGAGGAGCAACTCATATTACTATAATAAAGAATTTTACACCGTAATCACAAATACAATACCCAAAGTAACTACTACACACTCAAAAGAAATAACCTTTTTTTGACTCCCACCTTACTAAAATATTGCTCACTCTAATTTTCCTTCACAGACTAATTTGACTAATTTTTATCACAGTTATGGAATATCTCACTGCTCTCGATATATTGTTTTTCTCTCTGTTTGGTGTATGCTTCCAATGAGCCGAAACTCTCAATTTATAGAGAAAGATAGAGCACACGTATGTCATTGATGACATAACAGGAGTTGCAAATTTTGAAATTGCAACTAAGGAGATATGTGAGCTGATTTCTCCTCTACCAAAAAGTTGGAAAAAACTTGCCATAATTTGAAAAATTGGCCATAGCATTTATGGGGCTGAACCCCACAGTCTGCACATTAAGTATCTGATGGTTTTAATGCCTCAAAGAGATGCAGTCTCGTGATCACATATAAGTGCACCATATATACCTGAACCAAATCTTGAAGATTCATTCCTGCTCCTTGATAATTTTTGGCAATGGAGATAACAAGCCTTATGTTGCTCTTAATCATTTTATCTTTACAAAGAATGCCATAGTTTATACACTTCCTTAGGGTCTTATGATCTACTCCAGCTGCAGCAGCCCATTGGCCAAAAGTGGGCTGCTCCCCACAGCGCTCTGCAAGCTCGTCCTGAAGCCTTTCCAACTTCAATAGGTCCTGTTATTTTGTGATCACAAATTGTTAAAAGAACAAAAACAGACACTATTTTCAAGGAAAAGCAAAAAAGCAAACACCTCAGCAAAATTAACTTTATTTTTTGACTAGGATAAATAAATATAAACATAAACTTCAGAACAAAAATTGAACGGAAGAAATAATAATATGACAGCAATTTGTTGAGAGCTGGCTACTAGATCCTTCATTTGAAGCCATAAACCAACAAGACCGTGGAGCAACTTTTGCAATATTCTACCAAAAGCTCCTAATTGTTCATGGAAACAGATAATTTCACTAAGACAAGAAGTATCAATTGAAATGATGTGTACTAGTAGAATGACTTTCATGTAATATTTACACGGCCAGATGGGAAATCTACATCCAAATCAGGGTAAACATGACAGAAGATCACAGACCACTCATGCACCTAAACGTAGTTTTTCAGATTCAGATCTAAGAAACAACATTAGGTTTGAGCCAAAGATAAGTCAGTGTAAAGATATATATGGGTAGTAGACTCTCACTGTTTTCTAAAACATCTTTTTAACAATTTAAGAAAATGAAAGACAGAAAGATAACCAGAGCATTTCCTATATGAGTATTTAAACTTTGATCAACCAGCAATTTCAACGCCGTGTTACTAGGAAGAGAAAATGAGAAGTAGAAAAAGAAGAAGAGAAATGACAAGAGAGAGCTGTACATATGGCACGCACCCCTCATTTCCAACCCGAAGATTGTGAGTTCGAGTCGCCAAGGGAGCAAAAGGGGTGGGAGCTCCTAGGGATGGGTTTTAAAAAAAAAGAAGAGAAATAGCTAAGAGGAGAATCCTTTCCACTAAAAGCGAAACAGACAAAATAGAAAAAAGACTTGACCAGAGGAATACACTATAACATAAAACTATATCTGTCACTGCACCTATAATTTACTTTGGATGAAAAGAGAAGGTAAATGCTGGTGCAAAGTGTTTGTTATAGCAGCAAAAAAAGAATATGCTTGTACAAAATCTCAGAAGGCAAATGTATGTTGCTCATGTTAGAAAAATTTAGCACCTGTATTCCATCTGATAACTTATGTTCTTCAGATGCAGTGAGCAGCCTTGAAGTACTTGTTCCTCTCAAGTAATGCAATGGATCAGAATAATCAACATCTTGTACTGTAGCACGCTTTTTTCTGCCTGTGGAACCAGACTTCACTGACACAACATTGGCTGCAGCCCTCTCTGCTGCTCTAGCTCTTCTAGCCTTCCGTTCAATTTGACGCTTAGATCTAACAGCTATGCGATCTAAAAGCTCTGCTTGAAGAAGTTCCAGTTCATCATGTGTTGATTCCAGGTCTTCAGAATCCATAAGTGAGTTCCCCGATGAATTACTTCCACTCCATCTCATCTCACGTACCTTTAGCTCCCCAACAATGTTGTTTCTTCCTGTTTCGCAAGGTTGAACCAGACGAACCCTGTCAAGCAGGGTAATCCCAGCTGTGGATGGAGTACCTGCCACAGTGTTATCTGAGTATTTTGAGTTGTGATGGCCGACTAACATGGCAGCATCTCTTGCAACCTTTACTGCGGCTTTTGCCAAAGCAACTGCTTCAGCAGCAGCAGCAGCTATTACAGCTTCTTCACCCGTGAGAAGATTTTCAGTAGCTAAAGCAGCTTTAGTGTTCACCTGCAGATGTACTGAATTAGCAATTTACATGTAACAACCTTTTCACATACGCACCAGGTATATTATCAATCAATAAAGAGGCAAACTAAGATCCATTAGAAATAGCATAGGAACCAGTATTTGATGCCATGGTGCTAAAGTAATTTTAATGGCTTGAAAATTTGATTCTGTGGCCAAAGACAATATATACCCTGGTTCCACTTATGACCTAAAAGTTGCTCAAGTTTAAAAGAAAAAGAACTACTCAGTACTCCCTTTCTTTTTTTGAGTCCACCTAAAACTTATATCATTCTCATCTCACAGATAGAAACACAATTCAATTTCTCAGCATTTAAGATTTAAACAGAAAGAGCTCTATACATTTATGGGCTATGAATTACATGCTTCAATGCTATTCATTAAGTACTACCTCATTGGACAGAGAAACTCCTTCGCTGTATCTCCATGGACTCTCTGGAGCAACTGAATCAGAATGAGCCTCAAAAGACTTCAACTTTAGCTTCTGTATATCTACTACTGTGGTTGTGGCAGTTTCTGATGGTGGCTTCCATGCTCTGTCTGCCGCAACTGAATTTGAAAGAACTTCGATAGATGGTAATTGTAGCTTTTCAATATCAAGCACTGTAGCTGCCACTGTTGATGTTGTTGATAAGACGCACTGAGTCCGCAATTGAAAAGGATCTCTACCTTTTACTGCATTTCAGAAAGAATGATTGTAACCACGGAGTTCTAAGCACTGTAGCTGCCACTGTTGATGTTGTTGATAAGACGCACTGAGTCCGCAATTGAAAAGGATCTCTACCTTTTACTGCATTTCAGAAAGAATGATTGTAACCACGGAGTTCTATGTCCATATGATACAGAAAATTAACAACTTCCCAACCAAGTAAGGCACCAATATGTAATAGAGAATTAAGCAAATTTAAGCCACTCAAGCTACTTAGAGGTCCATGGGTAAAACTAAAATTAGTAAAAAGAAAACTGGTTTCATGTAGTAGATCACCAAAAATAAGTCATCTTGGAAAACTCACACTGTAGCAAAAGCTAATTGTTCATGATCATAAATCAAGCTTAGAGAGGAAAAACAATTTCTTACCTAATGCAGTACCAGAAAGTGGGGTTTGGGGAGGGTACGTGTATAAAGACAATACCTTACCTCCGAGGTAGAGAGGTTGTTGCCAATAAACCCTCGGCTCAAGGAAAAACAAACCAAAGCAATCCAGAAAAAGAATTAATTGGATGTGTAAGCATAACAAAGCATGCTAATCAGTAAGACAACAACTACAACAAAATTATATGATAATTGAAGTACAAAAAACAACAAATAGTAACAAAACTTGAAGAACAAGAAACTACAAGAATAATACTACAATTACTATAATGGAAGGATTAGCTACACAATGCTCTACTATGTGCTAACCTACTACCCTAATTCTTGTCCTCCACAACCTCCTATCTAAGGTCATGTCTTCGGTGAACTAGAATTGTGTCATGTCCTGTCTAATCACCTTAAACCCAAATACTTCTTTGTCCTACCTACGTCTCCTGAATCCTCCATCGCCAAGCACATGTCTGAACCATCTCAACCTCACTTAGAGAGGCAATTTGAGGAAAACAATAAAAGAAATAGTTGAGCAAAAAGGCTATGTCTTCTGAAAATACAACTAGCACAACAGATAGTCCAAGTTATATCAAGTTCACTTGGAATAGTGAGATAGAGTCTTAGCATTTCCTAAATAACATCAATAGATTTCCTTAGTAGAATTCCAATTCAACCAAAAAGAAAAAAAATTCAAGATAACAATTATATGGTGTTTGTCCTCCTACCCTAACGCAATGATATATCCAACTTATGGCGCAAAAGATGAATTCCAAGGTCATGTTCCTATAATCAAGATCCAATGTCAACAACATCCGTTTTTATTGCATTTTTTACATTACAGAAATTTCCTTTTTGATTTTTTTTTTTTTTCAAAAACTAAAACATTGTTCACCTCAGTTGCATAGAGATATGAATTGGCAAGAAAAATTTGTCAAATTCAGAGACATTCCTCATTGAACAGAAATATAACTAGCTAAAGCATGCATTAGATTGAAAAGGCAAGTGAGTTCTTCTTGTATATAATTAAAGTGTGTTGATGGATAGGAAGAGACTTACAAATTTGAGGGGCAGAATGTTGATGAGTTTTGAAGCTAAGGGCAAAAGTATCAGGCAAGCACTTGAATTGAGGCAATAGGAAAGACATGTTTCTATTATCAATTCATATAATATAAGGGAGTCAAGTTGTCACTCATCTAATTACACACCATGGCATATATAAAATGGTCAATGAAGCAAAAACTCCATCCACTGGCGAATGCTTATCTTGGAAAGTGGGATTAAAAGAAAATGAATAAGAACAAGGAGAGAGAAGAGAGGTTCTATAGTGGAATCGGATAAATAAAAGGATAAGAGGACTTAGCCTAAGGTGAGATAGGTGGAATGAGGAGGACAAATATTATTATATTTAAGAAAAAGGGTCACAAGTACCTTCAAGTATTAATATTGGTTTAAAAATATTGTCAATTAATTTATTGTGTCACTAATACCCTTCAATTGAGACATATTTAAAAATATCCCTCCATCCACCTTTATAATTCAAAAATATCATTGCAACTAACAATTTTTAAATCATAGCTAAAAATTCGGAAAAGTGATAGAAATACTTTTCAAGTGTTGAAATCGGTTCAAAAATACCTTTTCATCTAATTTTATGGCTCGAAAATACCCTTGCAACTGATGATTTTTCAAATCATAATTAAAAATTTTACTAAACGTGTGACAATTTTCTATTGATCGAAACTAAATTAATTAAAATGTTAAGCCCAATTCAGACTCAACTAAAACTATCTGATCCAAACCCTACAAAATTAATCATAATTTTGATCGGTGAATGGTCTAAACTGTGTGGAGTGAAGTGGTCTCATACAGGGAATGCACTACTAGTGGTGGCAAGACAATTTGATATATATAAATAAAATTAGTGACTACTATTTAGGAAAGAATGTAGTAGTGTTTTTTTGATACAAATTAAATGTGTTATGTAAAATGAAATGGAGGAAATAACAAGATAGTGTTGCTTAAGAGGTGGCACAACCAAGACATCTCAATTAATTTTGCTAGCTAACACAGAGAAATATAAATCACAAAGAAATACCAAACTAATATTATAATTAAGGGATAGAATTCTTCACAATATTACATTAGACTGATAGTAGCTAAGTCAACAAAGTTTCTGCATTTTATAGCAAAAATTACTCATACTATCGGTAGTTTTAACTGGGGAAAATTTTGTACTATTTGGGTCACAATGGCATACGCAGAATTTTACTAAGCAGTGCCAATTTTTATATAAGAGAAGGTTAAAATTTTATTACCATAATGGCACATAGTACCTATTATTGATCAATTGGTTAAGGTAGTTATAAGTTAGGAGAGGTTTTGCGTTCAACACCACTTAACCTCCATTTTGAGAATTTTTTAGCAAACAATAAGAAAATATTGCGAAAAAGGCATAGGTTGAGGTTTGAACTCTCAACGAACAAGTAAATAACTGACTGCGCAATCAATGTGCCAAGAGGATGCTTCGGTATCTAGAGTCATTTCTTAAGTACACCCCTTTGTGCATGGTATTAATATATGTCCATATAGTAAAACTTTTCGATGAAGGGGTGTCGCTGACACCCCTTAGCTCAAAGTGGGTCCGCCCCTGTTGGATTGGGTAGTTTGATTTGGGTCTGGATTATATTTAACTGTCACGGCCCAAATTTGGGACCGTGATGACACCTATCCCATCCTCCGTAATAGGTAAGCCAAATACCCAATTTTAAGAACAACATCCAAACTCATATAAGCGGAAGACAATAAGAACATAAACAATCCCAAAAAATCTCTTAAGTAGATTAATAGTCTAGTAAATTTAAAACATAGATAATCCCAGGTATGGAAGTCACTAATACAAGCCACTAAATACAAAAGCAAAGAGAGTTTGAGTATTCCGAAATGTGAATGATGCAAGCAAAGAAGAAACCATGGGAGTCAATATTCATAGGTCGTTTGATCTGTACCTGCACGTAAGGTACAGAAAAAGCAAGAGTGAGTATGAAACCACGTGTACTCAGCAAATATCGTCGACCGACCCTAATTCAAAGTGGTGATGAGTGACACCACGTCAATCATCTTAAACAAACACCTAACCTGCACTCAGTAAAGCCACCACAATCTAACTCAAAAGTCAAGCTCAACAGTCATAATGATATCATAACATAATCCACGAAGTTCTCAATCCAGCAAAACAAGTAAAACATATACAATAAGTACAAGGTCAACAAATACACCTTAACTAATCTGAACCAAATGAATCAATGCAATACAATGCAAATGCATATATTGTGCAGGCATACACTCCGATCCCAATGAATATATTGTGCAGGCGTGTACTACGATCCCAATAAGTATATTGTGCAGGCGTGCACTTTGATCCCAATAAATATATTATGCAGGCCTGCACTCCGATTTCAATAAATATACTGTGCAAGCATGCACTTCGATCCCAATAAATATACTGTGTAGGCGTGCACTCTGATCCCAATAAATATACTGTGCAAGCGTGCACTCCGATCCCATATAAAATGCAATGCATGATATGCAGGCGTGCAACTCTGACCCCAAATCATCAATAAAGTCAAGCAAAGCACTTTCTGTCTTAAACCAGATCAAACATCAATTTCAAAGTCAACTCAACTATACAAGTCAGAGTATTCTCATTAGCTAGCTTTTTCAATAATTTATTTACCATAACAACCAGTCCACCGAGCTAGCAAATAGGGAAACATAGTTCAAAACATAAAATTAACTTATTTTATTCCCTCACACAACACCGATACCCCCATAGATACTCGTCACAATGACCTATACGGGACTCCCATTTTCCATTACTCCTATTACACATAACTAACAAATAAGCACTTCGAAAAAAAGTCTAAGAAAAGTCTCAACTTGCCTCGAGAGAAAGTCCAAACGTCAATTAACAAACTTGCCCTTCCGTAAAGTCTCTGAACGGTCAAAATCTATTCAACTATATAATCTATATAAGAGTACAAATCTAAAGACACTCATTTATAAATTGTTACTCTAAAAGTCTTAAACCTAAAATTCAATTTTTCTAATTCCAAATTATGGAGCAGATTATGAAAAATAAATATATTTATAGTTAACTGTAACCTAGGGGTCTGCATAATAACATAACATTACCATCTTTCTGTAGGATGCCAATGATAAGCTCATAATTACCCAAAATATAATTAATATACTAAATTTTTCACTAACTAAATGAATCCAAGAAACATTGGCAGCAACATTATTCCACCTACGAACGATCCTATTGGCAGCAACAAACATTGACCAATTATTGACACTTAAGAAATTAACCTTCTCTTCCATACTGCCAATGATTTATCTCAACCTAAGCCTTTATTTTGTCTTTATTAAAGAATGAGCTCATTACCTGGATTTTTTCAATACTTAACTTTAACAACCAACACTAATCTAAAGTCAAATTCACTACCGCTATGCCACTTACGCGCAGACATAGGCAAACAACCATTAATAATTTCGAAAAGACTAACCTGAACCTGAAATTATGGAGAATTCCTTTATGTCTGCGTATGAATTTCTCTGTAGTGGTGAAAACTGTCACTTCCATAACCCTCTTTCTCTTAACTTCTGATCTTTATTGATATAATTATTATTATATTGTCAACCCTTCCTACTTAAAAATTTATTCTTATACATAGGTCTCAAGAGTTAAGAAAATATCAATTTGGCCCATTACTATATAATAATGTGTAAAAATTATGAGATGGGTTAAAAATATGATAGATTTATAAAATAAATTTATAGAGTCATTGCATTATCCACCACTAAAACAAATGTTCATCCTCGAATATAAATTGAAAGAAAGTACCTGAATTATTAAAGAAATGCGGATATCTCCCCCGTATGTTGAACTCAATCTCCCAAGTGGATTCAACAACAAGACGATGCCTCCACTGCACCTTCACAGAGGCTATTTCCTTGGATCTTAACTTTCTAACCTGTCTATCCAAGATAGCTATAGGCTCCTTCTTGAATGCCAGATTCTGATCCAAACTCACTGAGTCCTACAAAATCACACATAAATCATCTGGATGGTACCTCTTCAAAATAGAAACATGAAAAACTGGATTTACGGTTCAAAGAACCGGTGGCAAAGCCATCTCATAAGCAACTGGACCAATATGCTAAAAAATCTCAAAGGGCCAGTAAACCTCGGACTAAGCTTTCATTTCTTCTCAAACCTCATCATACCCATCATGGGTGATACCTTCAACAAATCTCGCTCACACTGCATAAACTCCAAGTCTCGGTCTCTCTTGTTAGCATAACTTTTTTTATCTACTCTGAGATGCCAAGAGCTGATCTTGGATCAATCTCACTAGGTCCATGGAATCTCTCAATAAATCAGTACCCTAAGGTCTAACCTTAAAAGAATCAAACCATCCAATTGGGGACCTACACTTTCTACCATACAAAGCCTCGAACGGAGCCATCTGAATACTATAGTGGTAGTTATTATTATCAGAAAACTCCACTAAGGGAAAAACTGATCCTAGTGACCCCCAAAATCCATCATACAAGCCCACAACATATCCTCCAACACCTGAATAGCCCGCTTTGATTGGCCATCTGTTTGGGTATAAAATGTTGTACTCAAATCCAACAGAGTACCCAACTCCTGCTGCAAAGTACGCCAAAAGTTTGAAGTGAATTGAGTACCTCTATCCAAAATGATAGAGATAGGAATGCCATGCAATCGAACTATCTCATGAATGTAAGTCTTTGCTAATTTCTCTGCATTATAGATCATTTTCACAGGCACATGGGTTGATTTGGTTAACCTGTCCACAATCACCCAAACTGAATCAAACTTTTCTAAGGTCTGAGGCAACCCAACTACAAAATCCATAGTGATATGCTCCCACTTCCACTTGGAAATAGGCATTCTCTAAAGCAAACCACCTGGCCTCCTGTGTTCATATTTTACCTGTTGGCAATTTAAACACTTAGCCATAAACTTTGCAATATCTCTTTTCCTCCCACACCTCTAGTAATATTTTTTAAGGTCATAATACATCTTAACCACACCTAGATAAATGGAATAACACGAACAATGGGCCTCTTTTATAATAGATCTAGCCAAATTCACACTCTAGGAACACAAATCCACCCCTTAATTATCCAAACACCCTCCTGGTCCAAAATTACCTTCTTAGCATCACCTCGCTTCACCTTATCCCTGATAATACACAACTTTTCATCCTCAAACTAATGATTTTAAATCTTCTTTATCAACAAGGACCTCTTTTCTACATATGCCAAAACTGTACTTGACTCAAAAATATCAAGACACACAAAACTGTTAGCCAACTGTTGAACCTCCCTGGCTAATGGTCGCTCTTCCATATTTAATAATGCAAGACTGCCCATGCTAATGGCCTTCCTAATCAAGGCATCTGCCACTATATTAGCGTTGCTCGGATGATACAGGATAGTCATATCATAATCTTTCAATAACTCCATCTATCTACGCTGCCTCAAATTCAACTCTTTCTGTTTGAAGATATACTAAAGACTATGATGATCAGTGTATCAGTATACTCCTCACAATGAACTCCATACAAATAGTGCTGCCACAACTTTAATACAAATATAATCTCTAGTAACTCTAAATCATGAGTAGGATAATTTCTCTCATGTGGCTTCAACTGCCTCGAAACATATGCTATCACCTTATTTTTCTGCATCAACACACCACCCAAACCAATACCGAAAGCATCACAAAACACAGTGAAGCCCTCACCTTTAATAGGTAGGGTCAAAATAGGTGCTGAAGTTAATAAAGTCTGAGCTTTTGAAATCTCTCCTTGCACTTATCTGACCACTAAAAAGCCACATTCATCTAAGTCAATCTAGTCATAGGAGTTGTAATAGAAGAGAAACCCTGCATAAATAACCTATAATAGCCTGCCAACCCAATAAAACTTTGAATATCTAAAGGTAAAGTAGGTTGTGACCAATTCCCTATTGCCTCAACCTTGGCCGGATTGACCATAATACCATCTTTGGACACTATGTGTCCCAAGAATGCCACAGAACTGAGCCAAAATTCACACTTTGAAAACTTTGGCATATAACTTCTAGTCCTTCAATCTCTGGAGTACAATCCTCTAATGTTTTGCATGATCTGCCTCGTTCTTAGAATACACTAAAATGTCATCAATGAACACAATCACAAATAAATTAAGATAAGATCGAAACACCCTATTCATCAACTCCGTAAATGCTGTAGGGGCATTAGTCAACCCAAAGGACATAAATAAAAACTCATAGTGGTTGTATCTAGTCTGAAAAACAGTCTTAGAAATGTCTGAAGCTCGAATCTTTCACTGATGATACCCCGATCTCAAGTCAATCTTTGACAATACAAAAGCACCCTAAAGCTGATCAAATAAGTCATCAATACGTGGTAGAGGATACTTATTCTTGATTGTCACTTTGTTCAACTGTCGATAATCAATGCACATTCTCATAGACCAATCTTTTTCTTCACAAATAACATCGAAGCACCCCAAGGTGATGCTCTTGGTTGAATAAACCCTTTACTTAACAAGTCCTGAAGCTGGTCTTTTAATTTTTTCAGCTCAGCTAGCACTATCCTATTTGGAGAAATAGAAATAGGCTTAGTGCTCAGCTCTAAATCAATACCGAAATTAATATCTCAATTAGCAGGAATACCTGGAAGATTAGTAGGAAATACATCTATGAACTCTCTAACCACCTTCACTGACTCTAAAAAAGGTGCCTCAGTACCAGTATCACAAACATAAGCCAAATATGATAGATAACCCTTCTTAACTAACCGCTGAGCTTGAATGAATGAAATCACCTTCTTATGATACAAACTCCGAACATCGCTCTACTCTAATCTCAGGCAATCAAGCATAGCTAAAATAAGTGTCTTGGCATGACAGTCTAAGATAGCATGATAAGAAGAAAGCCAATCCATGCCTAAAATTATGTCAAAGTTAACTATATCCAGGATAATCAAATCTACCCAGGTATCACACCCTAAAATAAAAACAATACATGATTGGCATACCCGATCCACCACTAAGGAATCACCTACTAGAGTAGAAACACGAATAGGCACAACCATGGACTCACAAATCACATCAAAGCTGGAGGCAAAGTATACAAGCATATAGAAGAAAGTAGAACTAGGATTAAATAATACCAAAGCAGGTCAATGACAAACAGAGACGATACCTGCAATGACTGCATCAGAAGACTCTGCCTCGGGCTTTCCTGGAAAGGAATAATAGTGAGATCTATTATTTATTGCATAAGTCACTCCTCTATCACCTCTTCTACCAGCCAGTAGTGTACCTCTACCTCCCTGAGATCTGGCTCTACCCCTAACTTGGGTGTTGCTGCTCTAATAGAGACCTGATAACTCTGTTGTGGATACCTCTGCCTGTATACTGGATAATCTCTCTAAAGATGATCCAAACTACCATACTCGTAACAAGACTTAGGAGTCATCAACTGCTAAGAAGGACCTGAATATCCGATATGGTCACTACGGCCTGAAAACTATTGAGATAAACCCTATGAATCCTATCCCAAACCATAAGAACTCCAACTTGAATATCCACCCTCTTTTGTCTGCATTGCTTCCTGAACTGTCCTACCATACTGAGGGCAAAAATCTCTTTTGAAAAACTTTACCTCCAGATGAGGTACTACTAAATCGACCTGAAGTTCGGGACCTCTTGTCCCTCAGATCCCCATCTCCTCACGATGTATCAACTCAAACTCCTTTTTTTTTTATTTAACCACCCTCTGAAAAGAACCCCCTGATTGGGCTACAGCAAACATAGTCTCTCTTATCCTAGGTGTCAAACCTCTCATAAACGTCCTGACTATATCAGCCTTGCCTGGCAAGATCACCATAGCATAATGGGCTAAGGCATAAAATAGTCTCACATACTCAGCCAAAGAAATGCCCTCTTGTATCAAATTCTCAAAACGATACCTACGCTCCTCCCTCAAGCTACGAGGAACGAATCTATTAAGGAAGGACTGTACAAATATAGCCAAGTCATCGATGGAGAACCTACTAGTTTGGTGTCAATATAAGAGCGCTACCTCTACTTGGCAGGACCACACATCTGTAATGAAGTATAAGTAACCCTGTGGAAGTCAACCAATCCCACACTCTGAAGTCTCTCATGGAAACCGACCAGAAACCAGTAGGCATCCTCACACAAATCACTCTAAAACTACGGTGGATCCATATTTCTAAGCCTCTCAAACCACTGCTGCTGCTCATTAGACATAACTGCCATAACTCCACCAATAGCTCCTATCCATGGTAAAGGCATACCATTATACCTTGATGCTGGCTCAACTACTGGACCCTGATAGATATTGTTGATCTGGGTTCTGTGCCCCTACCCTAACATGTGAACCCTGTGGAGTATCAAGTGATCTACCTCCCTGAACTATAGGCTCTAAAATACCCAACATTTTATCCAAGGTATTTTGAAGAAGCGATGCAGCAACAAACTGTGGTGGCGCCTGACTTGGGCCTACATTATCAGCTGAAACCTGAACACCATCATCACCTGCCTCAAACTTAACCTCGAGAGACCCTACTCTACCAAGAATTTAAGCAGCTCTTCGAGCTCTCTCTCTACCATGACCTCTTCCCGTACCGCTTCTCCTACCCCATCTAGGTATCCCCTCTTGAGCAATCAGCTCAGGGGCTAGTGGGGGCACCTAACCACAATCTCGAGGTGCACGAGTCCTCACCATCTATGAGAGAATAAGATAAGAATTTTAGCTTTTAAAGTTAAAAGATCAATATTGCATGATAATAAAGAGAATAAAATGAATATTTCCTAAAGTCCTATAACCTCTCAAAGATACGTAATGGACGTCTCCGCACCGATCCGTTTGACCCTACTAAACTTGGCTTGTATTTGTGAGACCAATGAACCTGGAGCTCTAATACCCTCTGTCATGGCCTAAATTCGGGACCATAATGACACCTATCCCATCCTCTATGATAGGTAAGCCAGATACCCAATTTCAAGAGTAACATCCAAACTCACATAAGAGGAAGACAATAAGAAAATAACCAATCTCGAATAATCTCTTAAGTAGATTAATAGGTTAGTAAATTTAATACATAGATAATCCCAAGTTTGGAAGTCACTAATACAAGCCACTAAATAAAAAAACAAAGAGAGTTTGAGTATCCCAAAATGCAAAAAATGCATAAAGATAGGGCTGAAGAAGATTTCTGTAGTCTTTGAAGACAATAGTAACTACCTCAAATCTCCAATAATGCTAGCAAAGAAGAAACCATGGGAGTTAATATCCGGAGGTCATCCGATCTATACCTACACGTAAGGGTCAGAAAAAGCAAGAGTAAGTATGAAACCACGTGTACTCAGCAAGCATCATCGACCGACCCTAATTTAAAGTGGAGATGATTGATGCCACATCTAAAATAAACACACAACCTACAGTCAGGAAAGTGACTCTAATCTAACTCAAAAATCAAGTTTAACAGTCATAATGATATCAAAACATAATCCACGAAGTTATCAATCCAGTGAAACAAGAAAAACATATACAATAAGTACAAGGTCAACAAATACAACTTAACCAATCTGAACTAAATGAATCAATGCAATGCAATACAAATGCGTATACTGTGTAGGCGTGTACTCCGATCGCAATGAATATATTATGCAGGAATGCACTCTGATCCCAATAAGTATATTGTGCAGGCATGTACTTCAATCCCAATAATTATATTTTGCAAGAGTCCACTCCGATCTCAATGAATATACTATGCAGGAGTGCACTCTGATCTTAATAAATATACTGTGCAGGCGTGCACTCCGATCCTAATAAATATATATAATATTGTGCAGGCATGCACTCTAATCCCATATAAAATGCAATGCATTGGTGTGCAGGCGTGCAACTCCGACCCCAAATCATCAATAAAGTCAAGTAAATCACTTCATGTCTTAAACCAGAGATCAAACATTAATTTGAATGTCAACTCAAATATACAAGTGAGAGTATTCTCATTAGCTGGCTTTTTCAACAATTTATTTACCATAACAATTAGTCCATCAAACTAGCAAATAGGGAAACACAGTTCAAATCATACAATTAACTTACCCCCATAGATGCTCGTCACAATTACCTATACGGGACCCCCATTTCCCATTACTTCCATTACACATAACTAATAAATAAGAACTTTGAAAAAGAGTCTAAGAAAAGTCTCAACTTGCCTCGAGAGAAGACCCAAACGTCAATAACAATCTTACTCTTCCGTAAAGTCTCTGAACGGTCAAAATCTATTCAAATATATAATCAACATAAGAGTACGAATATAAAGACACTCATTTATAAATTGTTACTCTAAAAGTCTTAAACCTAAAATTCAATATTTCTAATTCCAGATTATGGAGCAGATAACAAAAAATAAATATCTTTATAGTTAACTGTAACCTAGGGGTCTGCATAATAACATAACATTTACCATCTTTCTATAGGATGCCAATGATTAGCTCATAATTACCCAAAATATAATTAATATACTAAATTTTCCACTAACTAAATAAATCCAAGTAATATTGGCAGTAACATTATTCCACCTATGGATGATCCTATTGGCAGCAACAGATATTGACCAATTATTGACACTTAAGAAATTAACCTTCTCTTCTGTACTGCCAATGATTTATCTCAACCTAAGCCCTTATTTTGTCTTTATTAAAGAATGAATTCACTACCTGGATTTTTTGAATTCTTAACTTTAACAACCAACACTAATTTAAAGTCAAATTCACTGCCGCTATGCCACTTACGTGCAGACATAGGCAAACAACCATTAATAATTTCAAAAAGATTAATTGAACCTTAAATTATTGAGAATTCCTTTACGTCTGCATATGAATTTCTCTGTAGTGGTGAAAACCGTCACTTCAGTAGCCCTCTTTCTCTTAACTTTTGATCTTTATTGATATAATTATTATTATATTGTCAACCCTTCCTACTTAAAATTTATTCTAGAAAATATCTATTTGGCCCATTACTATAAAATAATATCTAAAAATTATGAGATGAGTTAAAAATAGGATAAATTTATAAAATAAATTTGGAGGGTCGTTACATTAACATTCTAATTAATTTAGTTTCAACCAATTGAAAGTTTGCACGTATTTAATAATAATTTTAATTATGATTTAAAAAAATCATTAGTTGAAAGGTTATTTTTGAGCCATAAAGGTGAATAAAAGATATTTTTTAATCAATTTCAATACTTGAAGAGTTTTTCTGACCTTTTTCTGAATAATTAATTATGATTTAAAAAAAATCGTTAGTTGCATGGGTATTGTTAAGTCATAAATGTGGATGGAAGGGTATTTTTGAATCAATTTCAATATTTGAATGGTATTTCTAGCCCAATAGGTTAACAGAGGGTATTTTTAAACCAATTTCAATACTCTAAGGATATTGCATCTGTAAACTACATAAATATCCTTTAGTGGCTTTGCTTTTCTGTATGTTCTACAAATAATATTTTAAAGTACCTCTTTATTTTATTTGCATTTCAACTTATATATTTTTTTCATTTTTTATTTTTTTCTTCTCTTTTTCTTAAAGAAAAATTCTCAACCTTCACTTTTTTTTCCTCTCAGTTTTTATTATTTTATTATTTTTTGCTTTTCTTTAATTTTTCTAAACCTTTGTTTTTTCTTTTGTCTCTTTTTCTTCATTTTTTTCTTTTATCTCAACCTTTATTTTTTATTTTTTATTTTTTTCTTTTCTCCTTTCAACTTTTATTTTTTCTTATTTTTTCTCTTTTTTATATTCTTTGAATTATATATTTTTTTAAAAAAAATTATCAACCTTTATTTTTTATTTTTTCTTATTTTTTTTATTTTTCCTCAACCCTTATTTTTCTCTTTTCTCTTTTTTTTTCTTATCATTCCCTTTCTTTAATTCTTTTCAAACAATAAGTTACACCTCATGGATAAGAGTTGATACTATCATATCATGGTTTGATATATCTATAACTCTTGTCTTAGCAGCAAAACTTAGCCTGCCAAAGGAACAAGTTATGCACCACGGGCAAAAGTTTACACTCTCATATTATATCTTGATTTATAAGATGTTCTACAACTCTTGTCTTAAAGACATGACTTAGCACAAGGACTATCAAACAACAAGTTACACCATGTGGGTAAGAGCTGACACTACCGCATTATGTTTTGATTTATGACATACTCTATAACTCTTGCCTTACAGGTAAAACTTAGCCCAAGGACTTTCAAACAACAAGTAATGTCTCATAGAAAAAAATTGACACTACCACATTGTGTCTTAATTTGTAAGATGTTTAATAACTCTTATCTTAGAGGTAAGACTTAGCCCAAATGCTTTCAAATTACAATAAGTTATGACCCATGGGTAAGAAATGACACTACCATATTATGTCTAGACTTATAAGATGTTCTATAACTCTTGTCTTAGGGGCAAGACCTAGCCCAGGGTCTTTCAATAAGCAAGGTGCGCTCTATGGGAAAGATTGATACTATCACATTGTGTCTTAATTTATGAGTTGTTTTATAACTTTTGCCTTAGAGAAAAGACTTAATCCAAGGACTTTCAAATAACAAGTTACACCCAATGGGAAAGAGAGTTGACATTACCATAATGTGTTTTGATTTATGAGATATTTCATAACTTATGTCTTAAAGGTAAGACCTAAATCAAGGACTTTCAAACAACAAGTTATGCTCCATGAACATGAGTTGACACTACCACATTGTGTTTAGATTTATGAGTTTCTTTATAAGTCTTTCCTTAGAGGCAAGACTTAACCCAAAGACTTTAGAAAATACTTAATGTATGAGATGTTCTATAACTGTTGCCTTAAAGGCAAGACTTAGCCCAAGAATTTTCAAACAACAAGTTACGCCTTACATGTAATTATTGACACTACCATATTGTATTAATTTATGAAATATTATATAACTCTTGCCTTATAGGCAAGACTTATCACAATGGACTTCAAACAAAAATTCACTCCCTTAAGTTTACTTTGATGTCAAAGAAAGAAAATTCTCTATGCGGATTATCCAATTTTCTGTTCATTAGTAAAAAATAATAGAAATTGAGGAAAAAAAAGAGAAGAAAATAAAGATTGAAAAAAACAGAAGGAAAAGATAAATATTAAGGAAAAAATAGAAGAATAAAAAAATAAAGCTTGAGAAAAATAAAAAAAGAAGAAAGAAGAAAGAACAACAAAAGAAAAAAAATAGAAAAAATAAAGATTGAGACAAGGGATTTTTTTCTTTAAAAAAAGAGAAATGAAAAATAAAAAATGTTTGACAAGAGAAAAGAAAAAATAAAAATCAATAAAAAATGAAAACGAGAAAAAAAAGATAGAAGTTGAGAGACACATAAACATGAAAAGTGTACAAATATTTGAGCGGTAGAGGAGCAAAAAGGAACTTGTTGTCAAAAGACTATTTTTTTTAAAGACTTTCCTTATTAGAAACAAAAAATAAAGTCAGCTAACATGGAGTCATCATATGTAATTTTCAGTTAACTTAAGTAGGCCTTTTTGATTTCCTTATTTAAAATCATTCTCCAAATAGGTGACACTATTTCTCCTAATTAGGATTGATTTTATGAGTTTCTAGTATCAACCTAGATGGGGGAGTCTGTGCAAGCACAGTTTAATGATAAACCTGAATTAGATTATTTTTGTCGTTGGAAGAAATATCATAAATAATTAAATGTAAATATTTCGTAGAAAAACTATTACATAAAAATCCATTATTTTTATGACCTATTTACATACAAAAACTATCAACATGTAGGTCTGGCATGGTAGATGTTAACCGTCAGTTACATAAAAATACAAAAAGTTTGTTTATGCAGTTGGCGATATGATGTTGGTATTGGCAAGAAAAATTCACCTGTACATGCTATACCGTGCGATGAAGCTGGTGGAGGCAACCAAAATCTAGATGTACATGGCACACTACCTGACTGAAGTCGTCCGTGTTTAAGTTTGAGTTTATCCACTTGTGGTAGAAATTAAGAGATTTAAACATACCTATTTGGTACCAGTAATACTTAAGATTTCAGTTGTGAAGACTGAAAAAGAAGTTGAAATCTGAAGTTAGAAAACTTTATTGTATAATTTCATGATTGAGTGACTATTTAAACAATAAATTTAATAAAACTAATCAAATCTTATGAGTTATGGTCTAAATGATTAAATGAATTCATTAAAACACCCTGGATTTTGACCCTTAGAAAATTTCCTGCAATTCTGATCTCTGGGACCAATTTGACTCGAGGGTATGAGCTGTATTCTGGGGTACGAATGTTATGGTTCTTTCATATACTGACCAGTGTTGGTTAGTAGGATGGATTTTAGTTACTGGCATGGATACGACTTAGGGGTATGAGTCGTAATGGTGGGTACAGATTGTCTGGTCTTAACTTAATCAAAGACATGGTTACTTAGGTTAGATCTAAGTACGAGTGGCTCATCATAAGCCATAAGCTAGGGTATGAGTCATTCAATGGATTCGTATAGTGGACAGTGTCTAAATCTTCTTTGGGTTTAATCTTTTAGAGGTATAGATGAAAGGTATAAATCGTATGCTTCGAATACGACCTAGTTGGATGACTCGTATGATGGAAAGTGTGGGATCCAAGGGTTGAGGCTAGGATATAAGTAGAGGGTACCAATCATATTGGAGGGTACGACTCGTGAGGGCTAGTCGTACACCTGGGATGGTATTTTGTACAACTTAAGTGGGTATTCTGGACATTTTTCCACTTATCCTAATAAGGTCCCATGACTTCTAACCTACTTGGGAGGTTATTTACCCTTATTTATCCTATTATTCAATTCAATAACACTTAGAAACACTTCTTAAACACTCTATAATTCTCTCAAAAGCTTTTGGGCAAGGAAGCTAGGGTTTTAACTAGAGGACTAATTTTGGGGATCTTGTTGGTGGTTTTTCTCGGCCTACTTTATCAATTAAGGCATGTTTTCTTCCCTCATTATTAGTTCCAATTAAAGGCATGATTTTATACAATATTTTTATGATTTGTATGTTGTTTGATTTTGGGTTTTCAAATATGATTTTAGGGTTATGGTTATAAATGCTTGGTTATGGTTTTCCCATATTTTAATTATTCTTTTATATGCATTTATGGTAGTTTTAGATAATTGGTTGCATGGGAATGGTTCTTTGGTAATGGACTTTAGTTTTGGAAATACTATGCCCCCAATGTGTTTGATGAAATTCCATTAACAGTGTTTCTACTATAGTATTGGTTTTTTAATTGAACTTATGCATGGTTTAAACTTGGTAATGGAACGCTAAATGATATGAATGGTTGAAATGGTTTTAAATAGATTGGAAAGGCCTTGACAGCCATGGTTTTGGTTAATTAGAAATCATGAAGGGTACATAGAATCCATTAAACTTATATATGGTTGGCTATGGACAAAACTTGCAAGTATAATTGGTATGACGATACCACTACTAATAGCCTTGGTTAGTAAATGGTTAATGAATTAGTTGGCTGCTCCATAATGGTTTTAATTGGGAAATTATGGCAGGGAGTGTAGCAAAGCCATAAAAGGTGGAGGTCCCAGGAGGACCAAAACTGGAATCTCATATTTACGAATGTGAGGTTTGGTCCCGGTGACCGTATGCATGATGTCACACTTTATATTTGGGGGATGTACTAGTCATCACAGGCTTTCTTCCCTGATCATATGGCTTCACGTACTGGGGTACTTTCAGCAGGGGAAGCTGAACCCATATAGCTCATGGGTGGTTTAGGACGACAAAGATATATAGACCAAGTAAAGGTTATAATGGCATGCTAAACACGGTTCCGTTTCCTGACATGGATATATATATCTATATATGTATGGTTGTGTGCATATGAATGGTTTTACTTAGTTTTATATATGGCATTATTTTATCCTTATCTTAAGATCATGCTAGCATTCATCCGCTAACCCATCTATTGGAGGTTTTATACCCATGCTATGCAGGAACCGACCATTTTACACCTCCTATATAGTGATTGACTTAGGGATCAGTATTTGGACTGAAGTGGTGAGCTTTCATTCTTTCGAAAGGCTCTATTTCATATTATAGATATTTTTAGACACTTTGATTTTATTTTGGATATTGATTTTAGCCATGGTTGGGGGCATGTTCCAATTGGATACTCTTACTCTGTTGGTTAGAGGCTTTATGGTACTGCTATTGGTTGGAATACACGGGATCGACTCGGTGTTAGCCTTAGCATTGGTATTGGTATTGGGGATGATACCGATTGGCGATATTGTTGGTTGTTCTATCGTATTTTATTTTGGGATTAATCATATTATCTTTTAGATCTTATTTGGTTATGGCTAGGTAGGATGCCAATCGTATGATGCCCTATGTCTACCTGGGTAATTTTGTTCTTTTTAAGGTATGGTTCTAGGGTACTTGTCATATGGTTTGATACGAGTTGGCCTTGGTGTTTATATGTTAGGCAGTGTTGGGGTTCAAGGTGAGGCCTAGTGTACGAGTAGCGGGTACCACTCATATGGAATGGTATGATTAGAGGGTGTGTGGTCGTACCCTTCTATAGGAATTTTACACAATTTAAGTTGGGGATATCTGGACATTTTTCCTCTTAACCTCTTATGACCCTACGAACTAAAACACTATTAGGACTTTATTTACCCTATTATTCTAATCTTAAACACTCAAAAACTCTCTATAAACTCTCTCAAGCTCTTAGGTTAAGCAAAGGTTAGGGTTTCCTACAAGGTGGTCAATCAAGGCTGTAAAGGGTGATTTCTCTCCGTCTTCTTTATAATCCAAGGCATGTTACTCCTCCCTCATTGCTATTTCAACTAAAGGCATGATTTATTATATGGTTTTCATGGCATAATTGTAGTATAGTTTTGGGTTTTGAATTATATATTGGGGGTTTTGGTTATAATCATTGGTTATTGTTTTCCCATGTCTTAATTATGGTTTTTTCATGTTTTATTGGTGGGTTGAACATGTGGTTTCATGGGAATGATTAATTGATACTTGGTTTTGGTTTTGGAAACTATATGCCGCAATATATTTGTTAAAACGCCTATGAGAATTCTTTTATGACATAGTTAGAATTTTAATGAAACTATTGCACGATATAACTTGATAATGGAACTTAAATTGGATTGGATAGTTTTACATGGTTAAATAGTAAGGTCTTGGTGGTTATGGTTTGGTTTAATTGGAATCCTTGTAGGGTACAAGGGAATCCCCTTAACAAACATAATAATAAACTACTTGTGGGGTACATAGGAATCCCCCAAGTAAACTTAATAATAACAAAATCTATGGGTACATGGGAATCCCTTTTCTTTAAAAAGGTTGGCTTAGGACATTGCTTGCAAGATATAGTCGGTATGATGATACCACTTCTTATAGCCTTGGTTAATAATATGTGGAATTGGTGGTTTGGTTGTATGCTAATGGTTTTAATTAAGAAATAATGGTGGGGTGTGATAGCTAACCTTAAAGGTGTGACTCCAATGGATGAACACTCATATTTACTAATTGAGGATTGGTCATGGAGAACATATACTTATAGGGTATACGGGAATCCCCTAAGTTACACTCGTATATATGTATCATAAAGGGCAAAGGGTACACGAGAATCCCCTACCCCTATGGTATCTTCGGTTCGTGCGGCTATACATATTGGGGCCCGTTCAGGGGGTAACACTGGACCCATATATCCTATGGGTGGTCCTAGGATAGTTAAGCTTTATATACTTAGGTTAATGGTCTTACAGACATTCTAAACCTGGTTCTCTTTCTCGGCATGGTTTGTATATATAGGTGTGGATGCGAATGCATATGGTTATTTACTTGATTTTAAAGGTTGGCACTATTTTATCCTTATCCTGAGTGCATGCTAGCATTCAGCCACTAACCCATCTTTGGCCGTATCCCCATGTGATGCAAGAACTAGCCATTCTACTCCTTCGGCTCAGTGATTGGATTTGGGATCAGCTTATGTTGGATTGAAGTGGTGAGTTTCCATAATTTGGAAGGCTCCATTTCATGTTATGGTTTTCATTACACACTTTAGTCATTTTATTGACTTTGGTTTTGTATATGGCCGGGAGCATGTCCCAACTGAATATTATTTTACTTTTGGATAGAGGCTTTTTGGGACTACTATAGGTTGTTATTGGTGATAACGGTATCGGTGTTAGCCTTAGCATTGGTATTAGTATTATGGATGACACCAGTTGACTATATTTTATCTATGATTATTCTATTTTGTTTTGGATTATATATATATATTTGGAACTCATCTGATATGGGATGTAGGGTGATTATGGTGGGCTATTAGGGGTGGTCTCTGGTCTCGATTGGGCTTGAGGCACCCGGCATGACTAGGCCTTGGTTCAAGTTATGTCAAGTTAGTATTAGAGCCCTAGGTTCATGGTCAATTAGGGGTCCACAAAGCCATGCCGAATAGCGTCTCTTTTTAGGGTGTATAGTGCACCACACTCATAAAGGAGAGGGTACAAGGCATTTAGGAATGTTTCTCTTTCTTATGCTCTATTTTTAACCTGTAGACTCTAAGGTACCGAATTCTCCTCTAATCTCTGTTTGTTCACTTTTCAGATCATGCCTCGACGATCTAAAGTTCATAGAAACTCCTCTATCATAACTGAGGATGATGTTGATGGGACATGTTCTACTCATGGGATCCATACTCGATCTAGTGGTCGAGTTCTTGATTTTTTCTAGAGTTCTATCGGTTCCCTCTATTCCTCTTAAGTCTCCTCAAGCCAACATGATGAATGTTGAGTTTCGTTAGTCGATTCATATGATTGCTCAGTTGGTATCTTCTCAGGCTAAGTGTGGTGCATCTGCTGCTCCATCTCCTAAGGCCACAAGGGTTGGCTAGTTCATGAGGTTAAGTCCTCCAACTTTCACTAGTGTTAAGGTAGAGAAGGATACTTTGGGTTTTCTGGATGAGATGGGAAAATTTTTTAGGATTATGCATGCAATAAATGTGGAAGGGGTGGAGTTTGCTGCCTACCAGCTGAAGAAAGTGGCGTACTAATGGTATGAGGAATGGAATAGGGTGACGGGGTGATATTGAGGAGTTATCTTTGTTTGAGACTTTATCCAATGCATTTCTGGACCTTTTTTTTCTTCAGGAGTTGAGAGAAGTGAAAGTGGAGGATTTTGTTAAACTAAAATAAGGGAAAATGTTGATCAAGGAGTATGCCTTAAAGTTTCACTAGTTGTATCAGTATACTCCAAAGATGGTGTCAGATATAAGGGCTAGGATGAGAAAGTTCACCTTAGGACTGTCTCATGAGTTAATCCTTGAGAATAAGATTGCCTTGCTGATCATGGATAGGAATATCTCTAGGTTGGTTGTTCATATACAACAGGTGGAGAAGGATAAGAAAAAGCAGGCTGAGATAGAGAAAAGAAAGGGTAAGAAGTTTAGGTTCTCTAAGCAGGGTGGTGGCCTACATCAAAATGGTAGGGATAGTTGTAAGTGGCCAAAGAAGAAGTAGGGGAGTTTTTTGTTCCTTCTTCACAGCTAATGCTCCCTACTCGAAGACGTTGGGAGACAAATGTCTGTAGGTTGGTGATAACTTTAGGGATCAGGGTACCTAATCTTAGTCTAGTGGGGCATAGTCGGCTTAATTATATTCTCCTTATAGGTTTTGTGGTCGACTGCATCAGGGGTTTTTTGATGACGGAAGGGAAAAGTGCTTCAAATATGGTCAGCCAAGCCATATACTTAGAAACTGACTGATTAGTGAGGTTGCTTCGGGGGCGAATAAGGTTCCAGTTGCTTCATCATCAGCTTGGCACAAAAGGTTGCACCATCTAGTTTTGGTACTAGTCAAAATCATTTTTATGCTCTTACTACTCAACAAAAATATAAGGCATCACAAGATATTATGACTGGTATGTTGAAACTTTTCTCTCATGATGTGATTTTTTTAATTTATCCGGGGTCCATTCTCTCTTATATGACCCTATTTGTGGCTATGTATTTTGCTTTTGGTCCCGAGGTTGTTTCAAACCTTTTTTCTGTTTCTACCCTGTAGGTGACTCTGTGATTGCTAAAAGAGTCTATAGAGATTGTGTGGTATCTATTGGTAGTCAGGAAACTTTGGTGGATTTATATGAATTAGATATAGTGGATTTTGATGTTATTATAGGTATGGATTGGTTACACTTGTGTTACAAGTCCTTAGACTATTGGACCTATAAGGTCAGTATATACAGGACTGTCAGATACAACCATCTATGTTATCAGTTTCAGTACCAGTTATGACAGTTATTAGTAAACTACGTATTAGCTTATAGGTTATGCTATCAAGTATTCATGCTCTCAGTTTCTATATATGTGTGTTTGCACTCCCACTTTTATAATAGTCAGTCAGTGTTGTTCATGTATGAAACCCTTTATCTTCAGCCTACCTTCCTCGTATACTCAGTACTCCAGTTGTACTGATGCATTTGTGCTATGGTGCTTTCTTTTCAGTTCAGTTTTACGGAGTTAGTTGGAGACATGTTTCTTCAACTCCTTATTCAGACAGTTTAGAGGACTTTCAGATTTACTTTCAGATTAAGTTATTTTGGGTATTTTCTCCCACATGATTGTATTTAGTTAAACCTTATGGCCTTATAGTTCAATGTATTCCGCATTATTTTATCATGATTTGCAGTATACAGGTACAGATATCAGTCATGGGTTAGCTGGTGGTCCCTCGGGGTCATGAGCATCGTGTACCATTCCAGTATAGCCAATTCGGGCATTACAAACTTGGTATTAGAGACTAAGGTTCAATAGAGTCCTAAAAAGTCTGAAGCTGCATCTAGTAGAGTCTTGTACATGGGTGTGTTGCGCGCCACATTTATGTGCGGGAGGCTATAAGATATTTTAGGAACAGTCACCTTTCTTCATTATTCATGTCATTCTAGTGAGCATAATCACAAGTTAAATTCTCAGTCTAATCCATTTTTCTCTTATTCCAGACCATGGCCCCAAAGAGAAGAAACCAACCAGCTCCTCAGCATGAAGATCCTTTGGGCTAACATGTTTCCCATGCGGAGTTTAAAGCCGTATTTACCACACTTGCTCAGTCCATGGATGCACAGAATAAATGGCCACCAATTATTCCGGCCAATCCAGTGGCCACTCCTAAAGCAGCTAGGCTTCGGGACTACACCCGGATAAACCCTCATTCTTTCAATGGGTGTGAGTCTGATGAGGACCCTCAGGAGTTCGTTGACCAAGTCCAGAAGTTCATTGACATCATGGGTGATACTTCTATTGAGAGTTCTGAGTTAGAAACCTACCAGTTACAGGATGTTGCTCATGATTGGTACAAACAGTAGAAGTCTGAGAGGTTATAAGATACAGGCCCTATCGAGTGGGAGGAATTTGTTACAACCTTCTTAGGAAGATTTTTCCCCAAGAGTTGAAGGAAGCCAAATTTCTTGAGTTCATCAAGCTTAAGCAGGGGAATATGATAGTTAGGGAGTATACTCTTAGATTTACTCAGCTAGCCAGGTATGCTCCTCATGTGGTTGCAGACAATAATGCTAAGATGAGTAAGTTCGTGTCAGGGGTCAATGATAGCATGGTAAATGAGTGTAGGTCTGTGATGCTGATCGGTGATATGAACTTATCTAGAATCATGACCCATGCCCAACAAGTACAAGAGAAGAAGTTTAAGCCTAGGGAGAGGCAGAACAAGAGAGCAAGGTCAGGTAATTTCACCTTTGCTCACCCCAAGTCAGATTGAGGAAACCGTTAATAGTTTCGCTCCAAGTCAGGCATTCCAGCTCCTTCCTCTGCCAGCACTCCAGTGTTGAAGTTCAGAGACGACAATAGAGAAAAAGCGCAAGGCTTTAAATCTCAGGGCAGTGTTAGCAGTGCCCGAACGAATCTTCTTTGTCAGACTTATGGTAAGAACCATAAGGGCATTTGCCGAGCCAGTAGTGATATCTATTTTAGTTGTGGTAAACGAGGCCATAGAATTAGGGAGTATCTTCAGTCAAGTATTCAGGGTCAGCGAAATCATTCTACAGCTCAGTCCAGTAGTCCAAACTAGCAGGGTGCCATTTCTAGTGCTACCAGTAGGAACCGCCCAAATAGACTCTATTCTCTTTAGTCTCGGTAGGATCAGGAAAATTCTCTTGATGTCATTACTGGTACGTTACAGATTTTCCATATTCATGTTTATGCTTTGCTAGACCCAGGTGTATCTTTGTCTTTTGTTACTCCATACATAGCAAGCGATTTTGAAATTAGTCCCGAAGTCCTAGCAGAGCCCTTCTCAGTCTCTACCTCAATGGGTAAAACCATCATAGCTTGGCAGGTATACAGGAACTACTGGTTATGATATCTCAAAAATCCACGTCAGTAGATTTAGTGGAGTTAGAGATGACTGATTTTGATATCATCATTGGCATGGATTGCCTTCATTCCTTCTATGCCACAGTCGACTGCAGAAATATGATAGTTCAAGGGTTAACTTATTTCCTAACTTTGGGCAAGGAAAATGATTTGTAAGGGGTGTGTGTATCATCTCGTGTATGTTAAAGATTCTAGTTCTGAATATCCAAGCTTCAAAACAGTCCCTGTTGTTAATGAATACTCAAATAACTTTCCCGAAGATCTTTCAGGCATTCCTCCTGAAAGGGAAATAGACTTTGGCATAGACCTTCTTCCGGATACTCAACCTATTTCTATTCCACCAAACAGAATGGCACCAGCAGAACTCAAGGAACTAAAAGATTAGTTAAAGGATCTCTTAGATAAGGGATTCATCAGACCCAGTGTTTCCTCATGGGGTGTGCCAGTATTATTCGTGCGCAAGAAAGATGGTTCTTTCAGGATGTGTATTGATTATCGTCAACTCAACTAGGTCATGGTCAAGAACAAATATCTTCTTCCCAAGATTGATGATCTATTCGACAAACATTCGGGTGCCAGTTACTTCTCTAAGATAGACCTCAGATCAGGATATCATCATCTCAGAGTTAGAGAATGTGACATTCCAAAGACAGCTTTCCGTACTCGGTATAGTCACTTCAAATTTTTAGTCATGTCATTTGGTCTTACCCATGCCCCTGCAGCTTTTATGGATTTGAAGAACCGTGTGTTCAAGCAGTACTTGGATATGTTTGTTATAGTCTTCATAGATGATATTCTAGTCTATTCTCGCACAGAGCGTGATCATGCAGACCATCTCAGGATTGTTCTTTAGACTCTCAGGGATCACCAATTATTCGCTAAGTTCAGCAAGTGCGAATTTTGGCTAAGATCAGTAGCATTCATTTGCCATATTTTTTCTAGTGACGGAATTAGAGTAGATCCTTAGAAGACCGAGGAAGTAAGAAATTGGCCTAGGACTATATCTCCATAAGATATTAGGAGTTTCTTGGGTTTGGCGGTCTATTACAGACGGTTTGTTGAGGGATTTTATTCTATTGCATCTCCCATGTCCAGATTGACTCAGAAGAAGATTAAGTTTCAGTGGTTAGATCATGCGAGAAGAGATTTCAAGAGTTGAAGACTCGACTCATCTTCGCTCTAGTTCTAGCTATTCTAGATGGTTCAGACAGTTTTGTATTCTATTATGATGCATCAAGAGTGGGTTGAGGTTGTGTCCTCATCCATCAGGGTAAGGTCATAGCCTACGCCTCCAGACAGTTAAAGCCATATGAGAAGAATTATCCTACTCATGATCTTGAGTTAGCAGTGGTAGTTTTTGCCTTGAAGATTTGGAGGCATTATCTCTATGGAGTTCATGTAGATGTCTTCACAGACCATAAAAGCCTCCAGTATGTCTTTTCCCAGAAAGATCTCAATCTTCGCTAGAGAAGGTGGTTAGACCTTTTGAAGGATTATGACATGAGTGTTCATTATCATCTGGGCAAGGCCAATGTTATGGCCGACACTCTCAGTCGACTCTCCATGGGTAGTATTTTTCACGTTGGGGATAGTAAGAAAAAGATGGCTCAGGAGATCTATCAGCTTTCCAGACTAGGCATTCGCTTAGTCGATTCTTCAGAGGGTGGTGTATGTGTTCATAGTAGTTCAGAGTCATCTCCAGTTTCTGAGGTGAAAGAGAAATAAGGTAGGGATCCTAGCCTTGTCAAGCTCAAAGAGTCAGTTCAGAATCAAAAACTCGAGGTTTTCTCCAAAGGGGGATATGGCGTTCTTCATTGTCAGGGTCGTCTATGTGTTCCAGGTGTAGATGAATTGAGGCAACGAATTCTTGTAGAAGTGCATGGTGCGTGATACTTTATTCATCCAGGGTCCACTAAGATGTACCGCGAAATGCGGGAGATCTATTGGTGGATTGGGATGAAGAGAGATATTGCAGAGTTTATGGCTAAGTGCTTTACATGTCAGCAGGTTAAGATAAAGCATCAGAAACCTAGTGGTTCCATGCAAGAGTTCACCATTCCTACTTGGAAGTGGGAAGAAGTTAATATGGACTTCGTGATAGGTTTGCCTAGAACTCCTCATCAGCATGATTCAATCTGGGTCATTATAGATTGAATGACCAAGTCAGCTTATTTCCTTCCTATTCATACTTCTTATTCCGCCGAGGATTATACCAAACTCTATATCAGGGAGTTAGTCAGATTACACGGTGTTCCTCTATCTATCATCTCAGGCAGAGATACCCAGTTCACTTTTCACTTTTGGAAAGCATTTCAAAAGGGTCTCGATACCCAAGTCCATCCCAACACAGCATTTTATCCTTAGATAGATGGTCAAGAAGAGAGGACCATTGAGACTCTTGAAGATATGCTAAGGGCGTGTGCAATTGACTTCAAAGAAAGTTGGGACGACCACTTGCCTTTGATTGAGTTTGTACACAACAGTAGCTATCATTTTAGTATTTAGATCACTCCATTCGAAGCTCTCTATGGTAGGAGATATAGATCTCCGATTGGTTGGTTTGAAGTTAGTGAGGCCTCAATCGTAGGTCCTGACTTAGTATTCGATGCCTTAGAGCAATTTTTGTTGATCAGAGAGAGACTTTGGGATGCTCAGATCCGACAGAAGTCCATGCAGATATTCGTAGAAAGGATCTCGAGTTCGAGTTCAATGACTATGTCTATCTTAAGATCTCTCCAATGAAAGAAGTGAAGAGGTTCGGCAAGAAAGCGAAACTCAGTCCCCGGTATGTCGGTCCCTTTAGAATTCTTTGTCGTTTTGAGAAGGTAGCTTATGAGATTGAGTTGCCTTCAGATCTAGCCTCAGTCCATCCAGTCTTCCATGTCTCTTTTCTAAAGAAGTGCATAGGTGACCCAGCAGTTATTGTCCCTATTCAGAGTATCGACATTCAGAACAGCCTCTCTTATGAAGAGATTCCAGTCGAAATCTTAGATTATCAGACTCGTAGATTGAGGAACAAAGAAGTCCCTCTAGTCAAGGTTCTTTGGAGAAATCATTCTCATAAGGGAGCTACTTGGGAAGCAGAAGCAGATATGCATACCAAGTATCCTCACCTCTTCCCCGCCAATTTAGATCAAGCTCAAGGTAACAATTCTCTTTAAGCTTACTAAGTTTCATGTTCATGTTTCCAGTATAAACTTGGTACTTATTAACCATTTCATACTCAGTCATGCATTCCTGTGTCAGTTTTCCGTGCATCAGATATGTACGAGTTCAGTATGTTTAGCATGCCAGTCATGAGATCAAGTTTCAGCTCTTAATGTTTAGTTCAGGTTCTATTGTCTTGTATCCCTTCAGTAAATTCTTATTTGAGGACGAATGTTCCTAAGGGAGAGATATTGTAATACCCCGCATGTTTCTTATCCTGTTATTCATACATGAGTACATGACTTACAATGAATATCATAGTGAAAGGATAGCTTATGATGCATTAAGCATGTTCATATGAGTCACTTAAGGTAATACAAGCTAAGAGTTTTTGAATCCATCGAGTTTTAGTGTTCAATTTTGCAAAGGTCATCTTTAAACGTGTATAACTCGATGTTAATATGGTATTTTTTCTGATTTAGACCCACCAAATTGTAGAAAATCGAATTAGCTTTCCAATGATACCAATTTTGCCTTAATCCAATACCTGAACAAAAAGTTATGCCCATTTTAGTGAGAGACAGTAAGCATAGGCGATTGGTTAGGCGCCGCCTAACCCAAGCATAGGAGATTGGTTAGGCGCCGCCCAACCCAAGCATAGGCGATTACTTGGGCGCCACCTAAGTCAATTCCAGGTGTCAAAAACACTCCGTTTTGAGTTATTTTAAATGTAATTAAGACTTTAAATACTCTTTACACGTCCCAAAACTTAACCCTATGAAATACATAGCTTCTAAAAATATTACAACCCTATTTTCATCTCAAAGCTCATCATCCAAGTGCACTAAAGGAGAAAAATAATTAGTGTTGCAAAATTAAGCTTGAAGATCCAATTTCAAGAAAATTCCTCCGTCAATCATCAAGTATCTTCCTTTTAAGGTATGCGTAGTGTTCATCCATGGATTCCTTTTGTCCGTGGAGTTCAAGAATAAATCTTTAAAATACAAAAGCTTGGTTGATTTTGGTGATATGATCATACCCATATTGATGCTTGTTTGTTTTTATCTTTTTTATTATAAAGTATGATTTTTATATTGTTGGGTGTTGATGATAATGTTGTTGGTATTAGGTGATTCCCAAGATGGAATTTTTATATGTTTTTGTGAATTCATGATATCATATGAGTTGGAAACATGTAAATTTAGTTGTTCATGATGTTTAATTTGATGAATTCACCTATGCTTAAGATGTGCATGTAAGATGTTTGATAAAATGCCCAAGGAACTAGAAATCATGCAATATAGCTAAATTGTGACTAAGTGAAGGATTCATGATATACCCTTACGTTCCAATAACTTCTATGTTGTTAATGTGCCTTGTAAATGTTGTTGAAATACTCATGAACTATTCTTATGAGATTATGCTATGTTACTTGCAAATCCTACTTGTGAACAAGATGTATGATAACCACGCAATCCACATGAACTTCTATGCTATTTGTATGTGTTGCCAATATGATTATGCAATGAACATGATATTAAGATTATGCAAGTACTTCCATGTGATATGAAATCCTTTCCATGCAATACATTATTGATAACCATGCATAGTGTGAGATCCCTACTTATGATATTATAAATTATGGACTCTACTCTTATGATCAAGTCAATCATGTGTGTCAGTTTCCTTCCATCGAGTATGGGGGTACTTGTACCCAAAAACTATAGCTATGTGCCTAGATCCATGTCATGTTTCACGATATCCGAACTCAAGCTATGATTCCATAGACTTCAGTCAATCATGTGACTCAGGAAAACCTTATGATCTTAGTTAGTTGTCTGATATCAGTAACATTCCACCAGTTAATAGAATTCAGTAAGATCAAGTCATACATAGTCAGTTATTCATGTCCAGTCCCTCCAGATGAGAGTCGAGGTTAGCACCGAGTGAACCCAAGGATGGGAACTCACCCACCGATTCAGGGTGTGATTCTTTGTAGCAATCCTTGTGTCCCAAAACTATGTAGTCAACGTAGGTTGAGATATCTTAACCCATCAGTTTAGGGTTGATGAGGTGTCTTAACTTGTCAGTTTAAGGTTCCCAACGTTCTCAGTGAGTACCCGCCAGATAAGGTTCACTCACAACTGTCTTTACCAGTGGTGCGGTATTGACACCCCTCTAGTCGAGGCAGAGATTGGACCCCAGCTTAGCCATAACGGCTTACATGGGGCACGTCGGTTAAACACTATCTCTCACAATTTTAGTAATAGTCTCAGTAAAAGAATGCAGAGCGTTTTTCAGATTTTAGTACACACAGGACTATCGGATACAGTCATCCATGTTATCAGTTTCAGTAACAGTCTCAGTAAAAGAACTCAGAGCATTCATCAGATTTCAGTATATACAGGACTATAGGATACATTTATCTATGTTATCAATTTTTGTATCAGTCATGATAGTTATCAGTAAACTATGTATTAGCTTACAGGTTATGCTATCACGTATTTATGGTCCCAGTTTCTATATATGTGTGTTTGCACTCCCACGTTCATATTAGTTAGTCAGTGTCATTCATGCATGCAACCCTTTATGTTCTGCCTACATTCCTCGTATACTCAGTACTTCAGCTGTACTGACGCATTTATGCTATGGTGCTTTCTTTCCATGTTACACCATAGGTTTCGAGACACGAGCTCCAGCCCAGCAGTAGCGGTAGCATTCCAGTCGCAGAGACATAGTAAGTCCTCATTAATTCAAGGACAATTTGATCTAATTCATTTATTTATTCTTCAGTTCAATTTTATGAAGTTAGTTGGAGACATGTTCCTTCAACTCCTTATTTAGACAGTTTAGAGACTTTCAGATTAAGTTGTTTTGGGTATTTTTGCCCACATGATTGTATTCAGTTAAACCTTATGGCCTTATAGTTCCATGTATTCTGTATTATTTTATCATGATTTATAGTATACAGGTACAAATATCAGTCATGGGTTAGCTGGTGGTCCCTCGGGGTCATGAGCATCGTGTACCATTCCAGTTTAGCAAATTCAGGCATTACAAACGTGGTATAAGACACTAAGGTTCAATAGAGTCCTAGGAAGTCTGAAAGCTGCATCTAGTAGAGTCTTCTAAATGGGTGTGTTGCGCGCCATATTTATTTACGGAAGGCTATAAGATGTTTTAGGAATAGTCCCCATTCTTCATTATTCATGTCATACTAGTGAGCATAATCACAAGTTAAACTCTCAGTCTAATCCATTCTTCTCTTATTCCAGACCAAGTCTAGAAGGTCATTGACATCATGGGTGCTACTTCTATTGAGAGTGCTGAGTTAGCCGCCTACCAGTTACAGGATGTTGCTCATGGTTGGTACAAACAGTGGAAGTTTGAGAGGTTAGATGATACAGGCCCTATCGAGTGAGAGAAATTTGTCACGGCCTTCTTAGGTAGATTCTTTCCCCAAGAGCTTAGGGAAGCCAAAGTTCTTGAGTTCATCAACCTCAGGCAAGGGAATATGATGGTTAGGGAGTATTCTCTCTGATTTACTCAGCTAGCTAGGTATGCTCCTCATGTGGTTGCAGACAATAGAGATAAGATGAGCAAGTTCGTGTCAGGGGTCAACGATAGCGTGGTAAATAAGTGTAGGTATGCGATGTTGATTGGTGATATGACCTTAGCCGGACTCATGACCCATGCCCAGCAAGTAGAAGAGAAGAAGTTTAAGACTAGGGAGAGGCAGAACAAGAGAGCAAGGTCAAGTAATTTCAACTTTGCTCACCCTAAGTCAGATGGAGGAAACCGTTCATATTTTCACTCCAAGTCAGCCGTTCCAGCTCCTTCCTCTGCCAGCGATCTAGTGCCAAAGTTCAGAGATGGCAATAGAGACAAAGAACCAGGCTCTAAATCTCAGGGCAGTGTTAGCAGTGCCCGAATGAATCCCTTTTGTTAGACTTGTGGTAAGAACCACAAGGGTATTTGCAGAGCCAGTAGTGATGTCTGTTTTGGTTGTGGAAAACAAGGCCACAGAATTAGGGAGTGTTTGCAGTCAAGTCTTCAGGGTCAGCGAAATTATTCTACAGCTTAGTTCAGTCGCCCGAACCAGCAGGGTGCCATTTCCAGTGCTACAAGTGGGCAACCCCCATACAAACTCTATCGTTTTAGTCCCGGCAGGATTAGGAAAATTCTCCTGATGTCGTTACTGGTACGTTACAAATTTTCCATGTTCATATTTATGCTTTGCTAAACCCAGGTGCATCTTTGTCTTTTGTTACTCCATACATAGCAAGCGATTTTAGAATCAGTCCTGAAGTCCTAGAAGAGCCCTTCTCAGTCTTTACCCCAGTAGGTAAAACTATCATAGCTCGGTGGGTATACGGGAACTGCCCGGTTATGATATCTCAAAAATCCACGTTAGTAGATTAAGTAGAGTTAGAGATGACTCATTTTGATGTCATTCTCAGCATGGATTGGCTTCATTCCTGCTATGCCATAGTCGATTGTACAAACAGAATAGTTTCAGTTCCCGAATGAGCCCATCCTAGAGTGGAAGGGTAGTATTTCAGCGTTCAGGGGTCAACTTATTTCCTACCTTCGGGCAAGGAAAATGATTTCTAAGGGGGGTGTGTATCATCTCATGCATGTTAAAGATTCTAGTTCTGAATATCCTAACCTCAACACAGTCCTTGGTGTTAATGAATACCAGATGTCTTTCTCGAATAGCTTCCAGGCATTCATCCCAAAAGGGAAATAGACTTCGGCATAGACCTTCTTCCGGATACTCAACCTATTTCTATTCCATCATACAGAATGGCACCAGCAGAACTCAAGGAACTGAAAGATCAGTTAAAGGATCTCTTAGATAAGGGATTCATCAGACCCAGTGTTTCCCCATGGGGTGTGCTATTATTATTCGTGTGCAAGAAAGACGGTTCTCTCAGGATATGTATTGATTATCTTCAACTCAACTAGGTCATGGTCAAAAACAAATATCTTCTTCCCAGGATTGATGATCTATTCGACCAACTTTTGGGTGCCAGTTACTTCTCTAAGATAGACCTCAGATCAGGATATCATCATCTCAGAGTTAGAGAATATGACATTCCGAAGACAGCTTTCCGTACTCGGTATAGTCACTTCAAATTTTTAGTCATGTCATTTGGTCTTACCAATGCCCCTGCAGCTTTTATGGATTTGAAGAACCGTGTGCTCAAGCAGTACTTGGATATGTTTGTTATAGTCTTCATAGATGATATTCTAGTCTATTCTCGCACAGAGCGTGATCATGCAGACCATCTCAGGATTGTTCTTCAGACTCTCAGGGATCACCAACTATTTGCTAAGTTCAGCAAGTGTGAATTTTGGCTAAGATCAGTAGCATTCATTTGCCATATTTTTTTCGGTGACGGAATTAGAGTAGATCCTTAGAAGACCGAGGAAGTAAGAAACTGGCCTACGCCTATATCTCCATCAGATATTAGGAGTTTCTTGGGTTTGGCTGTCTATTACAGACGGTTTGTTAAGGAATTTTATTCTATTGCATCTCCCATGTCCAGATTGACTCAGAAGAAAATTAGGTTTCAGTGGTCAGATCATGCGAGAAGAGATTTCAAGAGTTGAAGACTCGACTCACCTCCGCTCTAGTTCTAGCTATTCTAGATGGTTCAGACAGTTTTGTATTCTATTATGATGCATCCAGAGTGGGTTTAGGTTGTGTCTTCATCCAGCATGGTAAGGTCATAGCCTACGCCTCCAGACAGTTAAAGCCCTATGAGAAGAATTATCCTACTCATGATCTTGAGTTAGCAGCGGTAGTTTTTGCCTTGAAGATTTGGAGGCATTATCTCTATGGAGTTCATGTAGATGTCTTCACAGACCATAAAAGCCTCCAGTATATCTTTTCCCAGAAAGATCTCAATCTTTGCCAGAGAAGGTGGTTAGAGCTCTTGAAGGATTATGACATGAGTGTTCATTATCATCCGGGCAAGGCCAATGTTATGGCCGACACTCTCAGTCGACTCTCCATGGGTAGTATTTTTCACATTGGGGATAGTAGGAAAAAGATGGCTCAGGAGATCTATCAGCTTGCCAGACTAGGCATTCGCTTAGTCGATTCTTCAGAGGGTGGTGTATATGTTCATAGTAGTTCAGAGTCATCTCCAGTTTCCAAGGCAAAGAGAAACAAGGTAGGGATCCTAGCCTTGTCAATCTTAAAGAGTCAGTTCAGAAGCAGAAAGTCGAGGTTTTCTCCCAAGGGGGAGATGGTGTTCTTTGTTATCAGGGTCGTCTATGTGTTCCAGGTGTAGATAAATTGAAGCAGCAAATTCTTGCAGAAGCGCATGGTGCGCGATACTCTATTCATCCAGGGGCCATTAAGATATACCGCGACATGCGGGAGATCAATTGGTGGATTGGGATGAAGAGAGATATTGCAAAGTTTGTGGCTAAGTGCTCTATATGTCAGTGGGTTAAGATAGAGCATCAGAAACCTAGTGGTTCCATGCAAGAGTTCACCATTCCTACTTGGAAGTGGGAAGAAGTTAACATGGAATTCATGACAGGTTTGGCTAGAACTAGTCATCAGCATGATTCAGTCTGGGTCATTATTGATAGAATGACCAAGTCAACTCATTTTCTTCCTGTTCATACTTTTTATTCCATCGAGGATTATTCCAAACTCTATATCAGAGAGTTAGTCAGATTACACGGTGTTCTACTATCTATCATCTCAGATAGAGGTACCCAGTTCACTTCTCACTTTTGGAAAGTATTCCAAAAGGGTCTTAGTACCCAAGTCCATCTCATCACAACATTTCATCCTCAGAAAGATGGTCAAGCAGAGAGGACCAGTCAGACTCTTGAAGATATGCTAAGGGCGTGTGCAATTGACTTTAAGGGAAGTTGGGAGGACCACTTGCCTTTGATTGAGTTTACATACAACAGGAGCTATCATTCTAGTATTCAGATGGCTCCATTTGAAGCTCTCTATGGTAGGAGATGTAGATCTCTGATTGGTTGGTTCGAAGTTAGTGAGGCCTCAATCATAGGTCCTGACTTAGTATTTGACACCTTAGAGAAAGTTCAGTTGATCAGAGAGAGACTCTGAGCTTCTCAAAGCCGACAGAAGTCCTATACAGATGTTTGTAGAAAGGATCTCAAGTTCGAGGTCAATAACTATGTCTATCTTAAGATCTCTCTAATGAAAAGAGTGAAGAGGTTCGGTAAGAAAGAGAAACTCAGTCCCCGGTATGTCGGTCCCTTCAGAATGCTTTATCATTTTGGCAAGGTAACTTATGAGCTTGAGTTTCCTTCAGATCTAGCCTCAGTCCATCCAGTTTTCCATTTCTCTTTGATAAATAAGTGCATAGGTGACCCAGCAGTTATTGTCCCTATTCAGAGCATCGACATTCAGAATCGCCTCTCTTATGAAGAGATTCCAGTCGAAATCTTAGATTATCAGACTCGTAGATTGAGGAACAAAGAAGTCCCTCTAGTCAAGGTTCTTTGGCGAAATCAGTCTCATGAGGGAGCTACTTGGGAAGCAGAAGCAGATATGCGTACCAAGTATCCTCACCTATTCCCTACTAATTCAGATCAAGCTCAAGGTAACAGTTCTTTTTAAGCTTACTAAGTTTCATGTTCATGTTTCCAGTATAAACTTGGTACCTATTAACCATTTCATACTCAGTCATGCATTCATGTGTCAGTTGTCCATGCATCAGATATGCACGAGTTCAGTATGTTTAGCATGCCAGTCATGAGATCAAGTTTCAGTTCTTCATGTTCAGCTCAGGTTTTATTGTCTTGTATCCCTTCTCAGTAAATTCTCATTTGAGGACGAATATTCCCAAGGGGGAGATATTGTAATACCCTGTATATTTCTAATCCTATGATTCATACTTAAGTACATGACTTACAATGAATATCCTAGTGATAGGATAGCTTGTTATGCATTAAGCATGTTCATATGAGTCACTTAAGGTAATACAAGCTAAGAGTTTTTGAATCCATCAAGTTTTAGTGTTTGATTTTGCAAGGGTCATATTTGAACGAGTATAACTCGATTTTAATGTGGTATTTTGGCTGATTTAGACCCACCAAATGTTAGAAAATTGAATTAGCTTTCCAACGATACCAATTTCGCCTTAATCCAATACCCGAGCAAAAAGTTATGCCCATTTTCGTGAGAGACAGTAAGCATAGGCGATTGGTTAGGTGCCGCTTAACCCAAGCATAGGCGATTGGTTAGGATCCACCCAACCCAAGCATAGGCGATCACTTGGCCGCTGCCTAAGTCAATTCCAGGTGTGAAAAACACTCTGTTTTGAGTTATTTTAAAGGTAATTAAGTCTTTAAATACTCCTTACACGTCCCTAAACTTAACCCCACGAAATATATACCTTCTAAATGTATTACAACCCTATTTTCATCTTAAAGCTCATCATCCAAGAGCACTAAAGGAGAAAAACAACTAGGGTTGCATAATTAAGCTTGAAGATTTGATTTCAAGAAAATTCCTCCATCAATCATCAAGAATCTTCCTTCTAAGGTATGCGTAGTGTTCATCCATGGACTCCTTTTGTCCATGGAGTTCAAGAATCAATCTTTAAAATACAAAAGATTGGTTGATTTTGGTGATATGATGATACCCATATTGATGCTTTTTTGTTTTCCTCTTTTTCATTATAAAGTATGATTTCTATATTGTTGGGTGTTGATGATCATGTTGTTGGTATTGGGTGATTCCTAAGATGGAATTTTATATGTTTTTGTGAATTCATGATATCATACAAGTTGGAAACATGTAAATTTGGTTGTTCATGATGTGTAATTTGATGAATTCACCTATGCTTAAGATGTGCATGTAAGGTGTTTGATAAAATGCCTAAGGAACTAGAAATCATGCAATATAGCTAAATTGTGACTAAGTGAAGGATTCATGATATGCCCTTACGTTCCAATAACTTCTATGTTGTTAATGTGCCTTGTAAATGTTGTTGGAATACTCATGAACTATTCTTATGAGATTATGCTATGTTTACTTGCAAATCCTACTTATGAACAAGATGTATGATAACCATGCAATCTACATGAACTTCCATGCTATTAGTATGTATTGCCAATATGATTATGCAATGAACATGATATTAAGATTGTGCAAGTACTTCCATGTGATATGAAATCCTTTCCATGAAATACATTGTTGATAACCATGCATAGTATGAGATCCCTACTTATGATATTATAAATTATGGACTCTACTCTTATGATCAAGTAAGTCATATGTGTCAGTTTCCTTCCATCGAGTCCGGGGGTACTTGTACCCGAAAACTATAGCTGTGTGCCTAGATCCATGTCATGTTTCATGATATCCGAACTCAAGCTGTGATTCCATAGACTTCAGTCAGTCATGTGACTCAGGAAAACCTCATGATCTTAGTCAGTTGTCTGATATCAGTAATATTTCGCCAGTCAATGGAATTCAGTAAGATCAATTCATGTATAGTAAGTTATTCATGTCCAGTCCCTCCAGATGGGAGTAGAGGTTAGTACCGAGTGAACCCAAGGATGGAAACTCACTCGCCAATTTAGGGTGTGATTCTTAGTAGCAATCCTTGTATTCCAAAACTACGTAGCCAGTGTAGGTTGAGATATCTTAACCCATTAGTTTAAGGTTGATGAGGTGGCTTAACCCGTTAGTTTAGGGTTCCCAACATTCTCATTGAGTACCCGCTAGATAAGGGTCACTCATAGCTGTCCTTGCCAGTGGCGCGGTATTGACACCCCTCTAGTCGGGGCAGAGATTGAACCCTATCTTAGCCATAACGGCATACATGGGGAATGCCGGTTAAATACTACCTCCCATAGTTTTAGTAACAGTCTCAGTAAAAGAACTCAGAGCATTCTTCAGATTTCAGTATATACAAGAATGTCGGATACAGTCATCTATGTTATCAGTTACAGTATCAGTCATGACAGTTATTAATAAACCATGTATTAGCTTACAGGTCATGCTATCATGTATTCATGGTCCTAATTTCTATATATGTGTGTTTGCACTCCCACGTTCATATTAGTCAGTCAATGTTGTTCATGCATGAAACCCTTTATGTTCAGCCTACCTTCCTCGTATACTCAGTACTCCAGTTGTCCTGATCTATTTGCGCTATGGTTCTTTCTTTTCATGTTACACCATAGGTTTCGAGACACGAGATCCATCCCAGCAGTAGCGGTAGTGTTCCATTTACAGAGACACAGTGAGTCCTCATTAATTCGAGGACAATATGATCTGATTCATTTATTTATTCTTCAGTTCAGTTTTACGGAGTTAGTTGGAGACATGTTCCTTCAACTCCTTATTCATAAAGTTTAGAGGCTTTCAGATTTAGTTGTTTTAGGTATTTTCGCCCACATGATTGTATTCACTTGAACCTTATAGCTTTACAGTTCCATGTATTCCGCATTATTATATCATAATTTGCAGTATATAGGTACAGATATCAGTCATGGGTTAGCTTGTGGTCCCTCGGGGTCATGAGCACCGTGTAGCATTTCGGTTCAGCAAATTGGGGTGTTAAAATGACTCATAGGTACGAGCCATATATTGGGATATGAATGGTATGGTCCAGTTGTATACTGACCAATATTGGTTGGTGGGATGGATTTTGGTTACTGGAATGGGTACGAGTTGAATGGTATGAGTCACATGGTTGGATATAGATCATTTTGTTTAGGTTTTCCTTAGATTAATATTATAATTGGTAAGTTAAGTTGGATCTGAGCATGAGTGGCTCACCATAAGCCGTAAGCTAGGGTATGAGTCTTACCCAGGAATCGTATGGTGGTTAGTGTTTAAACCTCCTGGATTCTATTTTGCTGGGGGTACAGTTTATGGGTACTAGTCATACACTTGAATATGACTTGGGTTTGGGTATGTCATATCTGGGACAGTGTTGGGTCCAAGGGGGAAGCCTAGGGTACGGGATGTGGGTACTACTCTTAAAGGTTTGGTATGACTCATAACGGTCAGTCATACCCTATGATAGGAATTTAATGTAGTTTAAGTGAAGACAATCTGGATATTTCCCACTTGTCCTAATAAGGTCACATGAATTATATTGCACTAGGGAGATTATTTTCCCTATTATTCTATTCTTAAACACTTGGAAAACACTCTTAAATCCTTTCTAGAGTTTTTGGGCAAAGAAATCTAGGGTTTCATCTTAAGGAGTAAATTAGGGCTTGTCTTGGTGATTTTTCTCCATCACCATCTTAGTTTAAGGCAGGTTCTCTCCCCTCATTGTTAGTTCTAACAAAAGGTATGATTTTATACAATGATTTTACGATTTGAATGTTGTATTATTTTGGGTTTTCTAATATGATTTGGATATTTTGGTTATAAATGCATTATTATGGTTTTCCATGTTTTAATTATGCTTTTATATGCATTAATGGTGGTTTTGGATAATTGGTTGCATGTGAATGGTTCTTTGGTAATGGACTTTGTTTTTGTAATACTATGCCCTCAAATTGTTTGATAAAATGCCCTTAACAATGTTTTCACTATAATATTGGTTTTTTAATTGAACCTATGCATGGTATAAACTTAGTAATAGAACCCCAAATAATATGAATGGTTTAAATGGCTTTAAATGGATTGGAAAGGCCTTGGTGTCCATGGTTTTGGTTAATTGAAAATCATGTGGGGTAAATGGAAATCCCCTAAGGATTGGCTAAGGAAAATACTTGCAAGTTAATGTTTGTATGATGATACCACTACTAATAGCCTCGGTTAATAATAATGAAATAATGGTTTGGATGGAAAATGGCTTTAGTTAGGCTTAAAGAAGAGAGGTGTAGCAAAGCCGTGGATGGTAGAGGTCTGAGGGGATCTAAACTGGAAACTCATATTTGCCGATGTGAGGTTTGGTCCTAGTGACTGTGTGCATGATGTCCTACAATATATTTTGGGAGGTGTACTAGTCATCCTAGGTTTTATTCCCTAGTCATATGGTTGCATGCACTGGGGCCCTTTTAGTAGGGAGAGCTGAACCCATATAGCCCATGAGTGGTTTAGGACGACAAAGATACACAACCTATGTAAAGTTTTTAATGTCATGCTAAACTCGGTCCCTTTTCCCAGCATGGTTATATATATATATTTATGGTTATGTGCATATAGATTTTCATGCTAGCGTTTACCCGCTAACCCGTCTTTGGGTGCTGTATCCCTACGCGATATAGGAACTGACTGTTTCACTCCTTCTACTTAGCAATTCAGACTTCGGGGTCAGCATTTTGATTAAAATGGTGAGCTTTCATGAATCTGAAGGCTCTATTTCATTTATGTTATTTCATACATTGACTTAATTATGGACATTGGTTTTGGCTTGGTTGGTTGCATTTCCCAACCAAATTTTGTTATTTTTTTGGTTAGAGGCTTTTGTGGTACTGCTATGGGTTGGAATGGGTGGGGTTGGTATTAGTGTCAGCCTTAGCATTGGTATTTGTATTAGTATTAGTGCTGATACTGGTTGATGATATTATTGGTTGTTCCATCATATTTTATTTTGGGATTAATCATATTATGTTTTGGATCTCATTTGGTTATGGCCTGGTTTGTGGCCCTTGGTACAGTATTGGTTTTGCTGGGTGGTTTGGTTGGTATGGTTTGGTGGATGGGATGACTTGGTAGGGTTAGTCTAGGAGTAGACCTATCCTCAAGCCAGTCCTTGTCCAGTTAAGCTATTTTTTTATATGTTCGAAATTCAGCCAACTTAGGGCAGACAACTAGAGGTTGGATAGGGTAATGGGGGTGGTCTCCAATCCCAGTTGGACTTTGGACTCTCATAATGATAAGGACCTCAATCGAATCGTGTCATAGGGTGAGCTCCTGACACTCAGAGTATTACTTTCCTGCCTTTTATGTACTAGACTAGTCTGTATGTTGTGTTCAGAGATAGATGTATCTTTATATTCATTTGGTACATTATTTATATCATCATTGATAGTAGAAGATCTTGTACTGAGTACACCAGGTTTTGGGATTATCTTATGCATGATAGTCATTTATTTCATATATTTTGCATTATTCTTTTCATTCTTTTGGTAGTCTATTACTAGCAGTTTCAGACTACGAAATTGTCTTTCCTACTGGTGGGTTATAGTAGGTGCTATCACAAACTGAGAAATTAGGTTGTGACACCACTGGATATAATAAGGTTCCGATCACCACTTCTTTGGCTCCTACACCTAAGAGTGCCACTTCAGGAACCAAGACCGACTGGAATCATCTCTATGCTGTTACTACTCATCACGAATCAAAGGCATCCCCAGGTGTTTTCATTGTTATGTTACAGGTCTTCTCCTATGATGTTTATTGTTTTCTTGAACCAGGTTTTATCTATCTTATGTAACCCTTTATGTGGCTATACACTTTGGTTTTGGTCCTGAAAATATTTCTTACCGCTTTTCTATATCTACTCTAGTGGGTGATTCAATTGTTGTTAGAAAAATCAATAGGGGTTGTGTGGTGTCCATCTTTCATTGGGAGACATTGCTGGATTTGATAGAACTTGATATGGTGGAATTTTTTGATGTAACATTGGTATGGATTGGATTCATTCGTGTTGTGCTTCTATAGATTTTAAGATCTAAAAGGTCAGTTTCTATTTTCCTAATAAACTGGTAATTGAATCGAAAGAGAGTCCCTTAGTACCCAAAGGGGAGTTTATTTCTTATCTTAGAGCCCAGAAAATGATATCTAAAGGGTGTATGTATTATTTAATTCAGGTTAAGGATTATTATTTTGAGAGTCCTTTGTAATCTTTCCCTATGGTTAATGAGTTTTCTGAAGTTTTTCTCGATGATCTTCCTAGAATTCCTCTTGATAGCGAAATAGAATTTGGGATCCATCTGCTACCGGATACCTATCCCATTTCTATTCCTCCTTATAGGATGGCTTCGACTAAACTAAAGTAAATAAATGACCATTAAAGGATCTTCTTGATAAGGGTTTTGTCATGACTCGAGACTGCCCTCTAGTCATAACACGATGCTTAGAACCATAAGTTATCCCAAGCTAACCCATTCACTCGTATACTATTTAAGCAATTAATTTATAATGTAAAGAAAAGATAAATTTTCTGAGCGAAAGCATAATCATGAGAAAATCTTAATACATGTTATACTATAAAAAGTTACACACGACAAATCTGAAGGAAGAACTAGAAATACATAGTGACTCTGACTGACTGTCTACGAAGCCTCTACTATACTGACTGTAGGTGGCTGGGATATGCCTCCAACTACTACTAAATGTTGAGAACTTTTTGAACCTACTATGTGGACTATATCTGGTACCTATATTATGAAGGAATGTAGCCATAAATGCATATGTGTGGTCAGTACTTTGGAATGTATTGAGTATATGGAGACATACACTAAATCATGAAAATATTTAAAATATGCTTTAAAACTGAGGCTGTAAGTTATTTGCTAAAACATACATTTAAAACATAGTTATGCATGAAAATTGTAAGTCATAATTAAATTTATAAAGCGTGAGCAGAAAATAATTCTGTAAGTTGGGAAGCAGTAGAAACATGAATATTGTATGAGTACTGAGCATGGAGACATAAAAGTGTAAGATGAATGCAAGACCAAGCAAGGTATGTACTAACATGATCTAGATACCAAATAATCTATAAAACTGTCTGACTGAAACACTAGAAATCTAATTACTTGGTCAACCAAACCTTAACTAATATAAAATGAGTATTGACTGATACCGTGGGAGCTGACTACATCCGACATGCCCTAATTTGAGCTACCGGGGTCTAACTTATAACCCGAGTTGGAAGGGCGTTGGTACCTTGCCAGGGGTACAAACACAGGACTGATGATGTAGATCTATAAGGCTGTTGTCTCAGAAGATGAGGGTGTCATGCATAACTGATGGGGGACCCCTCATAATCTACAGTGTCACCATAGGTCTAGAACTTAGGGATTGCTACTAATGACTCATACCTAATAGACGAGGGAGATACCATCCCAACGTTCCCTCGGTGTTAAGTGTTTCTCCTAACTAAATGAAAATGGTATTATTATTTGTTTAACATGACATGGTATTGTACTGATAAGTGCTCAGAATGAACATGATAATCTGAGTATGATAATAAAACCATGGTCCGACTGACTTGTTACTTGAAAACGGAATCATGTAGAAACATATAGGTATCACATATTCATAAACCTCCAACACTGAATGATACTTTAAATACGATAATATCATTTAAAACACAATAGGAAATCATAATTTAGAGACCCAAAACATAATACATTTCACTAAACTGATGAATTCCTTAAATTTGAGCATGGGAATAAGGTAAACTTAGGAGGATAACATATTCACATGATTTAGTCATAACTTGATAATTTGACATAGAATCAATTGAATATGACATGGGTAATTTAAATTTAAAGTATGAAATAACCTAATTCATATGGGGGAAACATGTTGACATGGCTTGAATCCAAATTACTAAGAAAACATGGATTATATTCATGATTTACATGGATAATTTCACAAAAGAAGATCAAAAATTCATACTTGAACAAAAAGGGAATTTTGGAACTCAATTGGTGGAAGGAACCCTTTGATGAATACCCCACATACCTGAATGTGGAAGTCTTGGATAAATTTCTTAGGATTGAACTTGAACTTGAAGAACCCTAATTGATTTTAGGAAGAAAGGAATCGCCTCTTTTTGTTTCATGATGAATGATTTCTGAGTTATGATAGGTTAGGGTAATATTTATGCTAGGTAACTATTGTTTGGAGTGTCAAACGACGTAGTTTTGGAGTTAAAAGAATGGGAAAAGACCAAAAAAACCCTTAGGAATAATGTAGAAAATGTCTGGAAGCCGTCCCAATAGTTTAGTTCACGACTCATAAGGTTAACATACGAGTCATGGACTGATTCATCATTAGAAACCCAATTTTAACCGTTATTACCCATATTAAAACTCCCTCCTAATGACTCATAAGGAGACATTCCGAGTCGTTGTCTTGGCATCTTTGAAAGTACTTCAGTAATTCGGCCATAACTTTTCACTACGATATCAAATTAAGGCAAAATTTGTATTATTGGAAAGCTAATTCAATCATCTTTATTTCCCATATTACGACTCCCTCCTAATGACTCATAAGGAGACATTCTGAGTCGTGCACTGGGTAGCTTTGAAAGTGCTTCAATAATTTGGCCATAACTTTTCACTCCAATATTGAATTAAGGCAAAATTTCTATTGTTGGAAAGCTAATTCAATTATCTATCTATTGGTGGATCTTGAGATAAATCTTATAAGTACACCAAAAGCTATGCTCATTTGAAGATAACTATATTTATATACATCCCAAGAATTTAATCTCAGGGGGATGTTTTGACTTGTCCAAAAGCTAGGAGCTATTTGACGACTTAATATATATATATATATATATAAGTAACAAAAAAACCACAAAAATATGAGGCTTGATTCTTAGATCCTTTACTGGTCATTTTACTAATCCATACAATAATTCATAATATTTGAGTATGAGTCGTGTGCTGAACTCATAACCACTGGAACGGATTATTGGCTGAGCACTATTGTGACTATAATTACTCGTAATGACATGTAAGGTCTGATTACGGGTCATCACATGAGTCGTAACCATAGGTACCTAATTGACACTAAAAGGGAAAATTACATTTATCTTGCCACTATATTAGATCGAGGCAAGACTTACGATGCTGGAAAGCTAACTTTATGGGCTATCTTTTAAGAGATTAAGAACATGAAATATCGGGGTATTACGATATCTTGCCCTTGATATCATTCCTCCCCGAATGATACTGAGTTGGTTGAAATACTAAGAAATAGCTGAGATGGTGCATTGAATACTTACGAGCAGAATTGTGACTTAATTTCTTAATATAAAACTAATGCATGATGCATGGGCTGAGATGAATTCATGATGTGATAGCTTGAAAATCTAGGAAGATGTTGATTCTTAAACCTGGGAATCTCATAGAACAGGCGTATTCATGAATCTTTGGATGGTAAGACTAGATAAAAAGATGGAATATGATAGGAGCTTATCTATCTGCTTGCTAAACTAAGTTGCTGGATATACGACTAACTCATACTAAAAATTGATAGCTCAATGAAGTATTTCTTCAACACCCTATCTAGGTTGTTCAAATAATATTAGGGAGTAAAGAATTTTGGGCATGATTTGAGTTAGATATCTGAATAAGGAATCACAACATGGCTAAAACGCTATAACACCATAATACTAGTGTAAACCATGAATTGAATACCCCATGTCTTTTCACAGATCTCATCTCAAGAATAATCCTTCTTACCACCCCAACAACTAACTTCAACATCTTACCAGGAATTTACTTGCCATAATGCATTCATCTACTTATATACCAGCATGACTTTCAACCCTATCGTTATAACCATATATGAACTTATAGGCAACCAACCCACCAAGGAACTTTTTTTCCATACTTTTTAATACCTCTATTAACAATAACTTCCATGCACTATCCCCATGAAGACACATGTGGAATTCTCAACTAACCATGACATATACCAAAAAGTTTGCCTCAATCTTCCTTCACACTTATAGCCTTAGATAAAACAAACATAAAACAATCTTTTCCTTTATAATGAACATTTATCCTCTCCCATATAAACCATTATTCATCAATTTCCATCACCACTATGTTTACATAAAGAGAGGTCACTAAAAGGTTAGGACATGAGATTCTGAAGAATGAAAGAATACTATACATAACATTAATAGTTAGCGGAGGCTTGATGAATAGAGTATCAAAGGCATGGATTCATTAGAAAGATCTAAACTAAGGACATAAGAGCCAAAATTTATATTTTCACAGGTCACTAAGGGTGTACCATGAGTTTTGGGAATTAAGGTATACTGTAAAACATGAGTACACGAGTGATGAGCTATATGACCTGAGTTTTGGGCTTCATTAATTCATAGAATATAATTTGCACTGCTAGTGAATTGGAACTCTTATACTAGGAACTGGGAGCGTACATAATTCTCTATGAAGTGCATGAACATGAGCTATGCTCATAAAGCTTACTTGTAAAGCATGAGTAGATGTCATGATGACTGAAGTACGAAAAAACTTACACTGGAATAAGAATAGGTCAGGTTTCCTCCTTCCTTAATATTATTCTAGAGCACAATAACATCACTACTATAATTTGAAAACTTAACTTGGTTCCTAATTCTATCGTCTTCCCCTTAGATTAAATCTATCATTCTAAGTTTGCAGACCCCTTTAATAAACTCTAAACTGAATTGCAACCACTTTATTCTAGTTCCAGAGATATAACAATACAAATAAATAATAAACTCACCCTGAAATACTATATCTTAAAGTGTAAAACCCGCTGCTAGTACTTTTTTTTGTTATCTAACTCATCATTTTTTGTAGCCCATATAGTCATTATATAATAATTTAAACACTTTGTAACTTAGAATATTTAGGAGTATCACCCTTCTCTGAGTTCACACCTTCTAGAATTCCATGCTCTTCTTTCATTAGCTTAATCATCCACTATTCAAACTTAGATTCTAACACTTAACAAGGATATCCATAGAATTTCTCATAAACTAATACCGACTTATTACTACTGGATCAGAATCATGAAACACTAATCCATAAAAAATTTTATGAACATACTCAACCTTAACAAACTACTCTATCATAGTGGTCACTGCCTAATCTCTATCTCGACTATAGCATTAACATACTCTAAGTCTCTATTAACTGAGAAATCTCTCTCAAAGTGATATTAAACAAACTACATAACTCATTTCTAGCTCCATGGATACATAATATACTGAATTCAGATAAACACTATCCCCCACTCGACTGCTGCTAAACTTCTAGGTTCTTGCTTCTAACTCTAGGTCATATATTGTCATATGATTCTGAGAAAGGATCTGAGGGCATATCTGACTTTGGCTTTATGTATGTTTTTCATAAACAAGAATAGAAACTTTCAAAGTTTGGATCTTTAGGGTACTAATAGGATCCTTTTTGTAGCCCGCATGCAATCCCATAACTGTCTGTAGTTACTATTTAAGAAAACTTTATCGATAGACATTTAAGCTGGACTGTTACTGTTACCTCAAAAAAGGCAAAGTTGGCATAAATGGAGCAAAGTAGGAATCTGTATAAGTTTCTTAGAGAACGTCTCTATAGCACAATCTGAGATATGAAAGAAGGGAAAAATTCTTAAATGCCCTATATCCTCTTGAGAAAAGTACAACTGTCTTCGTATTGTTCCACAAGACTTTACTAGACATGACTTCTTTGACACCCTAGGACACTTGAACCTTGTGATCTGATTCTTAATTTGTCACGACCCAAGGCTGCCCCTTTGTCGTAACATGATACTCAGAATTACAAGTGATCCTAAGCTATCCTATGTACTAGCATACTATTTGAGAAAGATGTGAAACTATAAATTTTTATAACACGATAAATCTGAAGGAAGAACTTGAATTACATGAGTGACTCTGACTTACTGTCTATGAAGCCTCTACTATACTGACTGTAGGTAGTTGAAACATGCCTCAAAATACCATAAATTGATACACAAGAATAATAACAATACAGTACATGAACTACAACACATTGGAGTTCCCAAAATAAGAAAACTCATTATCTGCTGGCGGAATGCGGAGAACTATCTGACACTGGTGTCTGGATTACATTTGGCACCTACATTATGAAGGAATGTACACACAAACAGATATATGTGGTCAGTACTTTGGAATATACTGAGTATATAGGGACATGCATTAAATCATAAAAATATTTAAAAAAAGCTATACAACTGAGGATGTAAGTTATTTTCTGAAACGTACATTTAAAACATGGTTATACGTGAAAACTATTAGTCATAATGAGATTTATAAATTATGAGCAGAAACAATTCTGTAAGCTAGGAAGTGGTAGAAACATGAATACTATATGTAAATCTTATATAAATCTAATCATGCCATAAAAGTGAACTGAGGATCATAAATAAATACTGAGCATGAAAACATGAACATTTAGGATTAATGAAGGACCAAGCAAGGTATGTACTGATATGATTCGAATACTGAATAATCTGTAAAATTATTTGAATGAATAACTTGAAATCTGATTACTTGGACAAGCAAACTTGAACTGATATAAACTGAGTACTGACTGAAAAATGCAGAAGCTAACTACAACCGACATACCCCAATCTAAGCTATCGAGGTCCAACCTGTAACCCCAGTTGGAAGGGTATTGGTACCTTGCTATAGGTACCAACACATGACAGACGATGTGGATCCATAAGGCTGATTTCCAAGAGAATGAGGTTATCATGCCTTACAGGTGGGGGACCCCTCATAATCTATGGTGGCACCATAGGTTGGAACTTAAGGATAGATACTAACGACTCATGCCTAACTGAAGAGGAAACTATAATCCCTGCGTTTGCTCGGTACTAAGTATTACTCCTAACTGAACGACACCGGTATTATAGTTTGTTTAACATTACTTGGTACTTTACGGATAAGTGCTCAGCATGAACATGATAATCTAAATATGATAATAAAACCATGGTCTAACTGACTTGTTACTTGAAAATAAAAACATATAAGAACACATAGTTATTGGGTGTTCATAACCCTATAGAACTGAATAATACTTTGAATACATGATAACACTCAAATTACACCTCTCTTATGAGAGAGTAAGTGGTCGTTGTCAAATATATAACCCAACTAGGTTGGGGTCGAATCCAACCGAGAATATGGTGCTAATTAAGTTGTATGTAGATTAGTTGACTTTTAATCATTTGTTTTCGTAAAATAAATAGGGGGATTTGGTTCAACTCACAAATTAATGGTTTCAATTTAACAAGATGAAATATGTGTAGTAGTATTCAAATTAAGAGAAATAGCAAGTTAGGGTTATGTCCACCTTGTAGTTTTCAATACTTTCTAACTATGGGCTTTACGAATTCATACATGCATCGTGCTTATAGAGAAAGTATTGTATTTAATAACATAATCCTAGTGTTTCTCAACCATCAAGGACTAATTCACTTTAATTCTCTCAAATCAAAAGCGTTTACCAAAAATAATACGTAACCTCCAAGTAGTTAATCCTGCTAAGGCATTAACTTATGAAATAGGGGTTGGTAATCATATTTTCTTATCATTACTCTCTTTTCCAAACATCAAATTTTCTTTCGAACAAGTTGCGTTTTAAGGCATATCCTCTATGTTTGCAACCACGAGAATTCAAGATAAGTAAAGAGAGTATGATATAAACAAGTCAATGCATAGTAAATTCAAAACCCAAAGTGATAGATTGTATTCTACAAGGCTTCCATAACCTTAACTAATAAACTTAGCTACTCATGAATAAAATGAAAAACATCATAAATAAATTCATCATACCAAAAACTAGAAGACGATCTTGGTGTACGAATATTGAAAACAAGAGAAAAAAATGTTTCTCTCCCTCCTCAAACTAAGCCGCCACTCTCCTTTCAAAAACTAATACAGAATAATGAATAATGAATAAAAATTTAGCATTTAACCCTTTTGATAACTTTTTCTCTCATAATTGCCTTCTAAGTTCCTGAACTAATTATAAATGACAAACTAGTCTTGGACATATTTTCTAAGTGCCGTATTTGGTCCAAATTGCTATTCTTTCTAGTGTCATATGCCATTCCGCATTTCATAGTCCCATAATGTCTTCATCTACCTCATTAATGCCTGAAATCATGCTAATCATATCGGTTAGCTCAATTATGTAGAAGTAGAGTAAAAACATAAGAAACTAGGCACTTTGTTCTCTAAACATAGCTAAAATATGGATAAATTATGGTGATTATGCGTATAAATACACCCAAGATCACCATCCAACACTTAAAGCTTTGTTCGTCCTCAAACAACATATCCATTTATACATACTACACAAGCCTTAGCACCCAAAAAGGAAGGCAAGATACTCAAATAGGCTCACTCAAAAATTATGAACAAGTAGTAGATTCAGGAATCATTAATGGAGACAACCTACTCTCAAGAATAGACTCATTAAGTTGGCAATTTCATGCATATCGTTTAAGTATAGAAATCATATAAATTACCCAACCTTCATCAACCATATGCCCTCACAACAAGAAAGTTACCTATAATCACTCACAATCATGCAATTTCTAACAAAATAGGTACAAGAATCAAGTTGCGCTCACTCTCACAAAGAATTCTCAAATTACAACTGATGACCATATGCTTGCCCTTAGTGTAATACTCCACTAATATCAGAATGCTAAGCTTAGGATCATATAGGTATTTTACGGGTTGTAATGCAGGCTAAAGGATGGGTAGGAACTATTTTGGCCAAAAATAGTGACTATCTTCCCTAAGCACTTTAATACACTACATTATGCAATTAAGACCAATCTTTAACAAACAATTTCTACTTCTGCTATCTTCACAGATTTGCTTTTCACCCTAACTCATTAAGCTTAATTAATAACACTATGGTGGGAGTATGCAACGCTTTCAAATAATTTTTTTTGGCACCCTTTTCACGTTACGCACCCCTGTAATAGCCACCTTCAACTTAAGCAATTTTCCTTAGTTGAGGCACACAATGTCCAAGAAGGACCAGGGCCAAAACAGGTTCATTGTAACATGTCCGAGATAAAATTTTGAACTTTTTCAACAATTTTAGCTACTCCCAACCACATCAATTGCTCATGCCAATAACTAGACTTTGGGGCATCAATTTTACCTTTTTCCTCTAATTGTCAATCTCCTAACTCACATTGATTTTACATTAAAGTGCTTAGGAGATTTTGGATCAAATTACGGTCTATTAAAGAACAGATTAGGCTACTTATGAGGCTAACAAAAGAACAAGATAAAGGCTCAATGGGGCTAGATAAGATAATGTACAAAGGTAGGTCAAAAGAAGGTATGAACAATGTTTATCAAAGAAATGCCTAAATCATCTCCTAAACTCACAATCTTTATTTCGCTTTGCATACACACTAGGAAAGTTCTAGCATCAGTCGCAATAAGGAATATACAATAGTCTTACACACTTATAGCGCATGGTCAACTCAATTAGGAGCATTATAGATTCTAGACCGAGAAATTACATGAATTCAAATAAAATCATCAATCACAAAAAGAGTCACAACTAGAGCCTAGGTGTTTCAAACGTAATGATCCATCACATACTTATGTTATAATGTCATGTGATCCAAAAGAATAGCTACATGCAATTAAATGACTAATTTTCTCTTAAGACAGTCGTCATCCATCCATCATCGAGAAAAGCACCTAATTATGACTAAATAACTAACAAAATGAAATAAACAAAATAACTAATCCTATCAATAAGTATACTAAGGGGAAGGTCCTATTTTCTTGCAAAACAAGTAGCAAAGTACCCAGCCACCCCACACTTAAGCTCAGCACTATCCCCAGTGTAAATAACAAGATAAAGAACCGGGCTAGTAGTATTTCTCATCCACATTCAGCGTCATGCCACCTGCATGAAGATCATTATTGGAGCAAATAGCAAAGTTATTTGGTACTATTTTCTTACAAAACAAGTAGAAAAGTAACCAGCCAGTGGGCATAGGCGATTGGAAATGCGGTGCATAGCCTATCGCCTATATTTTCATGTGCAACTCATTAAGTATCGCCTAGTTTAGGCAGTGAGCATAGGCAATTAGAAATGCGGCGCATAATATATCACCTATATTTACATATGCGGCGCAATGGGTATCGCCTAGTTTAGGCAGTGAGCATAGGCAATTGGAAATGCGGCGCATACCCTATCGCCTATATTTTCATGTGTGGCACAAAGGGTATCGCCTAGTTTAGGCAGTGAGCATTGGCGATTTACAATGCGGTGCATATTTAATCGTACACCATAAGATGTGTGGCACATTGTGCATCACATAGTTGGTCCAGTGAGCAGGTACGATGGGATATGCGGCACACTCTTGGTCAAAAAGGTCCATACCATTGGGGCTTCACCCCTGCACCCCCATCGAGGTCAGTGGTGGTAAAGTCATAAAATAAAGTTGCACGGTGAAACTTTTTGGGTCAGATTGACATAATTAAAGGCATAACTCTAATGCGTATCATACTTAAGCCTTACACATTTGGCCACTCTAACTTACCTGTAATGTTCCCATCACTCCTAAACTTACCACCATTGACATGGCTCACTTCCAAATCAAGATTGGTAATAATCTCGTCCTTAGTACTTCATGCACCTTCACTTAATCAAAAACAACAAAAATTATTAGAAAGATGGGTTGCCTCCCACCAAGCGCTGTAGTTTCGATCGTGGCTCAACTCTTCTTTTTGTATTTTTGTTTAACATGATAAAGTGAAAATAAAATCATGGGTTGCCTCCCATGTAGCGCCTGATTTAACATCGCGGCACGACTCAATTATCTTGACTACTCAGACTTCGTCAAGATATATCGATGATACCATTTGTACCTCATTTGCTGGATCAAGAAAATGCTTTATTCCTAGTCCAACCATTTTGAAATCACCCATATCCTTGCGTGCAAGTTCAACCAAACTAGCTATGGTTTATAGAGCAGACCTATCCCTAACTGGTACATCTCGCTCATCTTCATAGAATACATCAACAATCGAGAAGACACTTATTTCATTTTGTTGTTTCATAGACCGACATACTTTAAAACTAACTTCTTTCTCATTGAGCCTAAATTTTAGCTCATTTAGCTCCATGTCAACTAACACTCTCCTAGTTGCTAAGAATGGCCTACCCAAAATTATGGGTACTTCAAAGTCCACTTCGTAATCAAGAATTATAAAGTCGGCAGGAAATATAAAATCAGTAACTTTTATTCAATGGCATAAGATTGATACTTGCCCCAAGATCACAAAGGGCCTTTTCAAACTTTAGCAATCCAATCGTACATGAAACAGTAAATGCTCCCAGATCAGCTTTCTTATGGATAATAAATCTTGTAGCAATAGCACTACAATGATGAAGATTGTCCACTGTTTCATAGGTCACAGTTCTTTTCTTCGTCAACAGGTCTTTCATAAACTTAGCATATCTGGAATTTGTTCTAGTGCTTTAACTAAGGGCACATTCACTATCAACTGCTTCAACATAGCCATGAATTTTATAAACTTGACATTATTTTCTTTTTTTTGTAATCGTTGTGGAAATGGGGGTAATGGCCTTGGGATTTCGGTTGGAATAATTTCTACCTCTTTTCTTATGCCTTGCTCCATATCACTAATATGATTCTACTTAGGTGGTTGTTCTATTTCTGCACTCTTATTTTCTGAACCTCCCAACTTCATAGGCACCACTGGAGATTCATCAACTATCTCCCAATCTATTTCGACCTCATCAGTATAAGAGGATGCTCCCAAACCTGGACTAGATAACATCTTACCGCTCCTAGTGGTAATGGCCATACATGATCTATCAGTCCCCAGATTCTGAACTGTATCACTTGGTAGAGTCCCATTCTGTCTTTGGTTGAATGTTGTGGAGAATTGACTCATCTGCTGCTCCAGTTGTTTAATAGCATTTGAGTGTGAATTTACTAGTTGACTCATGAAAGATATGTCACTCTTCATAGTAGTCACCCCAGAATTGGTCGCCTCAACTCCCTTTAATAGTTTCTCCATGATGTCCTCCATGGACATTTTTCCTGAATTGGTGGCAGCATTATCACGGATTCCAGGAGGTACATACAGTCCACTCCTATCACTTTTATTCTACAAATCTCCTTGATAGTTCCAACCTTGGTTTCCTTGACCACCGGTCCAGAAACCTCCCTGGTTATGCAAATAGTTACCCTTTTCCTCAGTGTTTGATTCAGCTCCCTTACTGTGGGACCCCATAACTTTTACCTTTTCTATATTCACTGATAGCAAATGTTTCATGAGCAGATCTATCTGGGTTTTCATGTGAGCCATATTCTGATCACGCTTCTCTTCTCTCCTATGCTGCTCTGCTGATTTTATGCTAGACCCAGTATTACTTGCTGCCACAAAATCTCTAGTATGCCAAGCTCTACTTGTCTTAGTTATTCTTTCTAACATGTCCGTAGCCTCAGTAAAGTTGAGATCCATAAAAGATCCTCCTGCACCATTATCCACTATTGGCTATGTAAGTGAGTTCAAAGCTCTGTAGAGTTTTTCCATCAAATGTTCATCAGTAATCTTATGGTTTGGGCATTGAGTTAACTTCTTTTTAAACCTCTACCAAGTCTCATGCAAATCTTCATTAGCTAATTACCTAAAGTTTCTGATCTTGTCCCTCAACTGTAACATTCTAGAGGGCGGAAAGAACCTTTCTACGAAAGCTCCTTTTAATTGCCTCCAGTTTGTTATAGAATCAGGAGTCAGCTCATTCAACAACATAGTTGCCTCTCCAGATAGAGACAGTGGGAACAATCTTAAATGAATAGTATTTTGTCCCACTCCGGGATTATCAAATGACTTACAAATACTGGTGAAATTCACCAAATATAGATTTGGATTATCACCAGGTAATCCACCAAAGAGTCTTTTCAGATTCAGTAGCTGGATCATAGTACTGGTGATGTTGACTTTCACCCTAAGAGCTAGTGGTGGCAGAATGATTTTCCCTGTAGATCCAGTTCCATCTAAATAGCCCTCATCATTGTCAACATCAAACTGTGTATCTTGGTGGTCTGGTCTTCCTCTGAATGGATGATTTTAATTTACAGGTGCAATTACCTCTGCTGCACGCCTCCTATTATCTGGGTCAATTAAATCATCATCTCCCAGGTCCTCTTCATCTAGATTAGGTACCCGACCTGGGTTATATGCATTCTGTAGATTTAATTAAGCATTAGCCAAAGCGGCTAATCTTTCAGCTTCCTGTTGGTTAGCCATTCTTTCAATGAGATGAGGTTCAGGATTGAAGGGTAATAATGGTTCTCCTGAACTTCTAGTTTGTGGAATAAACAACAATGAGCCTGTAATAAACAAAAACAACAAATAAAGTAAAATAAGAAAACTTGACTAATAGTCAATTAACACATAAAAACTCAATCGACAACCGTACTCCCATGCAACGACGCCAAAATTTGATAATGCTCAAATTACACTTCTTTTATAAGAGAGTTAGCGGTCGTTGTCAAATATATAACCCAACTAGGTTGGGGTCGAATCCCACAGGAAATATGGTGCTAATTAAGTTGTATGCAGATTAGTTGACTTTTAATCATTTGTTTCCGTAAAATAAATAGGGGGGATTTAGTTCAGCTCACAAATTAATGGTTTCAATTTAACAAGATGAAATATGTGTAGTAGTATTCAAATTCATAGAAATAGCAAGTTAGGGTTATATCCACCTTGTAGTTTTCAATACTTTCTATGGGATTTACAAATTCATACATACATCGTGCTTACAAATGTATTATATTTAATAACATAATCCTAGTGTTTCTCAACCATCAAGGACTAATTCACTTTAATTCTCTCGAATCAAAAGCGTTTACCAAAAACAATATGAAATCTCCAAGCAGTTAATCGTGCTAAGGCATTAACTTATGAAATAAGGGTTGGTAATCCTATTTTCTTGTCATTACTCTCTTTTCCAAATATCAACTTTTCTTTCGAACAAGTTGCATTTTAAGGCATATCCTCTATGTTTGCAACCACGAGAATTCAAGATAAGTAAAGAGAGTATGATATAAACAAGTCAATGCATAATGAATTCAAAACCCAAAGTAATAGATTGTATTCTACAAGGCTTCCATAACCCTAACTAATAAACTTAGCTACTCATGAATAAAATGAAAAACATCTTAGCTACTCATGAATAAAACGAAAAACATCATAAATATATTCATCATACCAAAAACTAGAAGACGATCTTGGTGTGCGAATATTGAAAACAAGAGAGAAAAACATTTCTCTCTCTCTCCTCAAGCTAAGACGCCACTCTCCTTTCAAAAACTAATACAGAATAATGAATAATGAATAAAAATTCAGCATTTAACCCTTTTACTAATCTTTTCTCTCATAATTGCCTTCTATGTCCCTGAACTAATTATAAATAACAAACTAGTCTTGGACATATTTTCTAGGTGCCACATTTGGTCCAAATTGCTATTCTCTCTAGTGTCATATGCCATTCCGCATTTCATAGTCCCATAATGTCTTCATCTACCTCATTAATGCCTAAAATCATGCTAATCACATTGGTTAGCTCAATTACATAGAAGTAGAGTAAAAACATAAGAAACTAGGCACTTTGTTCTCTAAACATAGCTAAAATATGGATAAATTATGGTGCTTAGGCATATAAATACACCCAAGATCAATACAATAACATCATTTAGAACACTGGTAGGAAATCATAACTCAGAGACCCAAAACATAATACATTTTACTAAACTGATGAATTACATAAATTTAAACATGGGAATGAGTTAAACTTAGGAGGATAACATATTCATATGATTTAGTTCATAACTAGATAATTTGAAATATCAATTGAATATGACATGGGTAATTGAAATTTAAAGCATGAAATAACCTAATTCACATAGGAGAAACATATTGACATGACTTGAATTCAAATTACTAAGAAAACGTGGATTAAATTCATGATTTAAATGGAAAATTTCACAAAAGAATATTAAATATTCATACTAAAACAGAAAGGGAATTTTGGGACTCAATGGGTGGAATAAACCCATTGATGAATACCCCACATACCTCAGTGTAGAAGGCTTAGATTAATTTCTTTAGATTGAACTTGAAGAACCCTAATTGGTTTTGGTGCAAGAAAGAAATCACCTCTTTTTGTTTTGTGATGAATTATTTCTAAGTTATGATAGCTTAGAGTATTATTTATGATAGATAACTATTATTTATGATAGATAACTATTATTTATGATAGAAAACGTCTGGAATCTGTCCCAATAACTTAGATCATAACTCATAAGGTCTGGCTACGATTCGTGGCTTGAGTTGTAGTCAGAAACCCATTTTCAGACTTCTTATATTTCGACTCCCTCCTAACGACCCATAAGGAGACATTATGAGTCGTAGTTTGGGTAGCTTTGACAGCGCTTCAGTAATTTGGCCATACTTTTTATCCTGATATCAAATTAAGGCAAAATTTATAAAAAGTTAATTCAATTATCTATCTATCGTAGGTTTTGAGATAATAAATTCTAAGGAAACAAAAATTTATGCTCATCTGAAGATGACTATTGTTATATAAATCCCAAGAATTTTAATGTTAAGGGATGTTTTGACTTGTCCAAAAGCTAGGATATATTTAAGGACTTAAGATATACTTAAGTCAATAGTAAAACCATCAACTTGAGGCTTGATTCTTGGATCCTTTACTGGTCAAGATATGGGTCCCCCCAATGATTCGTAATGTCACACTACGAGTTATGTGCTGAACTCATAACCACTGGAACAAATTATTGGATGAGAACTATTGTGACTACAATGAATCATAAGGTTTAATTATGGGTCGTCACGTGAGTTGTGAACATTGTTAGCTAATTAACAATTCAAGGGAAATTTATATAACTTCTTGGCACTCTATCAGATCGAGGCAAGAATTGCAACATTAGAAAGTAAACTTCATGGGCTATATTTTGAAAGATTTGGAACATGAAATCTCAAGGTATTACGATATCTCCCCTTGCGATAATTCATCCCCAAATGATACTTACTTGGTTGAAATACTAAGAAAAGGCTTAGATGATGCACTGAACACTTACGAGCTGAATCATGACTTAATATCTGAATTTGAAACAGATACATGATGCATGGACTGCTATTCATGAATGCATACTATGATAGATTAAAAATATAGGAACCCACTAATATTGTCTAGCTGAATTCTTAAGTTGGATAATTATCAGGATGTCAATTCTTAAACCTGGGAATCTCATAGAATAGGCATATTTATGAAACTATGGATAATAAGACTACCTGAAAAGATGGAATAACATATGAGCTTATTTTTGTTCTTAATAAACTAAGTTGCTGGCTATATGGATTGATTCATATTGAAAGTTAATGGCTCAACTGAAGTATTTCTTCAATACCCTCTCTAGGAAGTGTTAATAATATTAGGGATTAAAGAATTTAGGGCATGATTTGAGTGAGGTATCTAAATAAGGAATCACAACATAGCTACAAATCTATAGCACCATAACACTAGTCTAGACCATGAATTTTCATAGCTCTCATCCCAACAATAATCATTCTTATCACTCTAACAACTAACTTCAACCTCTTACTAGGAATTCACTAGCGCACAATGCATTCATCTACTTATATACTAACATGACATTCAAGCCTATCATTATAACCACATATGAATTTCTAGGAAACCAACCCACCTAGGAATTTTTTTCCATACTCTCTAATACCTCTATCAACAACAACTTCCATGCACTATCCCCATAAAGACACATATAGAATTCTCAACTAACCATGATATATACCGAAAGCTTTGCCTTAATCTTCCTTCACACTTATAGCCTCAGATAAAACAAGAACAAAATAATCCTTTGCTTAATAAAGAACATTTACCCTCTCCCATCTAAACAATTATTCATCAATTTCCATCACCACTATCTTTATATAAGGAAAGGTTATTGGAAACTTAGGATATGATATCCCGAAGAATGAAAGAATCCTATGCATAACTTTGACATTTAACTGAGGCCTGGGGAATAGAGTATCAAAGGAATTGATTCATTAACAATATCTAAATAAGGACATACATGCCAAAATGCTTATTTTCGCTAGTCATGAATGATTTACCCAGAGTTTTGGGAATTGAGCATACTATAAAACATGAGTACATGAGTCATGAGCTACATGACCGGAGTTTTGGTGTTCATAAATTCATGGTACATAATTTACACTGCTAAGTGAATTGGAACTCCTTATACCAGGAACTGGGAGCGTACATGATTTTCTATGAAGTGCATGAACATAAGCTATGATCATATAGTAGACTTGTAAGGCATGAGTAGATGTCATGATAAATAAATTACCAAAAACTTACATTGAGATAAGAATGGGTCAGGTATCCTCCTCCCTTACTATTGTTCTAGAACACACTGGCATCACTACTAGAATTTGTAAACATAATTTGGATCCTGGTTCTATCATCTCCCCCTTAGATTAATTTGACCATTTTAAGTTTGCGGACCCCTTTAATAAAACTCTAATCTGAATTTCAACCACTCTATTCTAGAGCCCAAGATATAATAATACACGTGAATAATAAACTCACCCTGAAAAACTATATCTTAAAGTGTAAAACCCTCTACTATTACATTCTCTTGTGATACAACTCTTAACTTTCTATAGCCCCAATAGTCATCATATAAAAACTAAAACACTTAATACCTTAGAATCTTTGGGAGTATCACCATACTCTGAGTTCACATCTTCTAGAATTCCAACCTCTTCTCTAATTAGCTTAATCATCCATAATTCAAACTTAGATTCTAATACTTAACATTGATATCCCTATAACTTCTCATAAACTAATACCCACTCATTACTACTGGATAGGAATCATGAAACACTTTTACACAAATTTTTATGAACATACTCAACCTTAACAAACTCCTCTATCATGGTGGTGACTTCTTAATCTCTATCCCAATTAAAGAATTAACATACTCTAAGTCTCCCTTAACTATGAAAATCTCTCTTAAAATACAATTAAATAAACTACAAAACCCTTTTCTAACTCTATGGATATATAATTAGCTGAATTTAGATAAACACTATCCCCCACTCTACTACTGCTAAACTTCTAGGTTCATACTTCTAACTCTAGGTCATATATTGTCATAGGATTCTGAGAAAGGATATGAGGGTATATCTAACTTTTGATTAAACTATGATTTTCATAAATAAGAACGAACACTTTAAAAGTTGATCTTAAGAAAACTAATGGAATCCTTTTTAGAGCTTATATGCAATCCCATAACTTTCTGTAGGGACTATATGAGAAAACATTATCAGTAGGAATTTAAGCTTAACTATTTTTGTTTCCTTAAAAATAGGGCAGAGTTGGCATGAATACAGAGAACTAAGAATCTGTGTAATTTTCTTAGAGAATATTTCTAAAGCATGATCTGAGATATGAAAGGAAGAAAATATTTCTTAAATAACCTGTAGTCTCTCGAGAAAAGTACAAATGTCTTCATACCATTCCGTAAGAATCTACTAGACATGGCTTCATAGACACTCTAGGACACTTTAACCTTGTGCTCTGATACTAAATTTATCATGACTCGAGGCTGTCCCCTAGTGGTAACACAGTGATTAGAACCGCAAGCGATCCCAAGCTAACCCATGTATTGGAATACTATTTGACAAACTGATTTAAAATGTAAATAATATATAAATTTATTAAGCAGAAGCATAATAAGAAAACCTAAATACGTGTGATACTATAAAAGTTTACAACACAAAAAATTGGAATGAAGAACTTGAATTACATGAGTGACTCTAACTGACTGTCTATGAAGCCTCTACTATACTAACTATTGATGGATGGGATATGCCTGCAACTACTACAAATCAATACATAAAAATAATAACAATACAGTAGATGAACTACAACTGACTGGAGTTCTCAAATAAGTGAAATCATCATCTGCTAGCTGAATATTGAGAAATCTCTAACCTTGCTGTGTACCTATATTATGAAAGAATATAGCCATAAAAACATATATGTGGCCAGTACTTTGGAATATACTGAGTATATGGAGACATGGACTAAATCATGGAAATATTTAAAATATGCTTTAAAACTGAGGATGTTAGTTATTTGTGGAAACATACATTTAAAACATGACCATATGTGTAAACTATAAATCATAATGAGATTTATAAATCAGGAGGTGAAAATAATTCTGTAAGTTGGGAAGCGGTAGAAACATGAATATTGTATGTAAATCTCATGTAAAACTAAATATGCTGTAAAACTAAATTGAGGATCATGTATAAGTACTGATCATGAAAACATAAATATGTAAGATGAGTGCAAGAGCAAGTAAGGCATGTACTGATATGAACTAAATACTAAATAATCTAAAAAATTATCTACTGAATAACTGGAAATCTAATTACTTGGTCAAGAAAACATGAACTGATATAAACTGAGTACTGACTTAAACTATGATAGCTAACTATAACCGACATGCCCTAATCTGAGCTATCGGGGTTCAACCTATAACCCTAGTTGAAAGGGTTTTGGTACCTTGCCAGGGGTACCAACACATGACTAACAATGTGGATCCATAAGGCTGATGTCTCGAAGGATGAAAGTGTCATGCCTAATTAAAAGAGGACTTCTCATAATCTATAGTGGCACTGTAGGTCTGTAACTTAAGGACTGCTACTAACGACTCATGCCTAACTAATGGGGGAGCCTCCATCCATTTATTTTCTCGGTGGTAAGTATTACTCCCAGATGAATGACACTGGTATTATTATTTATTTAATATGATATGGTACTATACTAATAAGTGCTCAACATGAACATAATAATCTAAATATTACAAAGAAAAGACACCATTTCACCCCTGACTTGTCCTCACAATTTACTTTAACACTACAACTTAACACACACTTATTTACCCTTCTAATAAGCTTAAAGTGAATAAGTTTCACCCTAATGCTGATGTGAAATTTTTTATAAAAAAAGAAAAAAAGAACCTCTGTTGTCTAAAAATTGAGATGATCCCACTTTTATTATCTATGTATATATACATAAAATACAAAAATTACCCTTTTATTCTTTAATCCCCCCAACTCTCTCACCTCTCATCCCCACTCTGCACCCTACATCCCATACCCTTTTATTCTCTAGTACATCATCGAACATCAATACCTATTTTCTTCAACCATTAATTTAGAGTTGTCTTTAATTTTTCTGAATAAATCACCGACTTCTTCACTTTCATTTGCTATATTTACAATTTTTTTACTGGAGTGATAAAAGCAAGTTTGATTGTATTTGTTGTTTTCAATTCTATTTCTCAACGCTTTATGGTATTTTTATTATAAATTAATCCGATGCTACTTCCCCCATAAAAATTTGGCAGGACCAATATTTCTAACTAAGTACACATTTTATTCTAGAATTGCTTTATTGATCGAGTTCGAAGAACAACAAAACTAGAAGAAATTTTCATAAATTCTTTTTTTATAGCCCATTGTACTTTTTCTATTCATTATTTGTGTCACCTATAACAAATAAAATTATTTGTATTTTAGTTCTAAATATAAGAATTGTTTATAGTTTTAAGGGTGGATTTGGCTATTAGAAATGTTGAGGGAGTTAGAATTGAAGATTGAGATGGTTTTTAACGAAGGAAAAACCGTAAATCAATGGATTCAGGGTTGTTCACTTGGTGGTGTTAATGTGGAAAATTAAAAAAATTAGAGGAGGGCTATTTGCAGGGGTGGGGGAACGGAAAGGGGGGAGGGGGTGGGTACTATAAAGAAGAAAGAAAATGGAGAGTGAGGGTCGCATTTTTTTATTATATATATATATATATATAATAGGGGTGGGGTATTTTTATTTTATATATATATATATATAGAGAAAGATAAATAGATATGGGATAACTTTTTTAAAAAATACTAATTTCCTGTATGGCAGTGGCAGGGCATTGATGTGGCAATTTCTTGGCGTGTGTAGTCCACTCTCCGCTGTAAGATTGTGATTATGATTTGAGGGTTTTATTTAATTCACTTGAAAGTTGTTAGGGGGTTAAATATTTACACATGATGTTAAAGTGTTAAAGTAAGTAGTGAGGACAAGTTTAGGGGTGAAATGATGGCTTTTCTCTAATGATAATAAAACCATGGTTTGACTAACTTGTTACCTGGAAATGTAATTATATAAATACACATAGTTATCAAGTGTTCACAATACTCTAGCACTGAATGATACTTTAAATATGATAACATCATTTAAAACATTTGTAGGAAATCACAATTCAGAGACCCAAAACATAATACATTTCACTAAACTGATGAATTACATAAATTTGAACCTGGGAATGACTTAAATTTGGGAGGATAACATATTTAGATGATTTATTTCATATCATGATCATTTGACATAGAATCAATTGAATATGACATGGGTAATTGAAATTTAAAGCATGAAATAACCCATTTCACATTGGGGAAACATTTTGAAATGACTTGAATTTAAATTACTAAGAAAACATAGATTAAATTCATAATATACATCGATAATTTCACAAAAGAAGATTAAAAATTCATACATGAACAAAAAGGGATTTTGGGACTCAATGAGTTGAAGGAACCCTTTGATGAATACCCTATATACCTGAGTGTAGAAGCCTTGGATAAATTTCTTGGGATTGAACTTGAACTTGAAAAACCCTAATTGGTTTTGGGAAGAAAGAAATCACCACTTTTTATTTTGTGATGAATAATTTCTGAGTTAAGATAGGTTAGGGTAATATTCAGTCTAGATAAGTATTGTTTAGAGGGTGAAATGATGTAGTTTTGGGGTTAAAAGAGTGGGAAAAGGCCAAAAAACCCCTTAGGAATCATATGAAAAATGCCTGGAAGCTATCACAATGTCTTAGGTCATGACTCGTAAGGTCTGGCTATGAGCCGTAGATTGAGTCATACAGTTAGAAACCCATTTTTATACTTTACTTCCTAGATTAAGACTCCCTCCTAATGACCCATAAGGAGACATTATGAGTCATAGTCTGGGCAACTTTGATAGTGCTTCAGTATTTTGCATATAATTTTTCTCCCTGATATTGGATAAAGGTAAAATTAATATCATTAGAGATACAATTCAATTATCTATCCATTGGTGGGTCTTGAGATAAAAAAATTCAAAGTAAAACAAAAGTTATACTCGTTTGAAGATGACTATCACTATATATATCCCAAGAATTTAATCACTAAGGAATGTTTTGACTTGTTTAAAAGCTAGGCGCTATTTGAGGACTTAATATATATCTAAGTCACTGTTAAAACCACTGAAACATGAGACTTAATTCTTGGATCCTTTACTGTTTAGGCTACGGGTCCACACAATGATTCATAATGTCTGACTATGAGTCATATGTTGAACTCGTAACCACTGGAACAAATTCTTGGCTATAGACTATTGTGACTATGATTACTCATAACAACTTATAAGTCCTGATTATGGGTCAACACATGAGTACTAACCACTGGAAACTGATTGATACTTACAAGGAAAAATGCATAACTTCTTAGCACTATATGAGATCGAGGTGAGACTTGAAGGATTAGAATGCTATCTTCATGGGCTATATTTTAAGAGATTTAGAACATGAAATGTTGGGTTATTACAAGTTTCATCCATCCTAGTATGTCTCCATATGGTGCTACTGTACTCTTCGTGTGGTAAAAAGATGGGTCTCTTTGGATGTTTATAGACTAACATCAGTTTAATAAGGTTACAATGAATAATATGTATCATCTTCCTAGGATTAATGACTTTTTTTATAAGCTTTAGGGTGATAGGTGTTTCCCTAATATTGATCTCTATTTGGGATACCATTAGCTAAAAATTAGACAGGTTAAGATTCCCAAGACTGATTTTCGAACCCTGTACGACCATTATAATTTTTTAGTTATGTCATTTGGGTTGACTAATTTTTTGAATGCTTTCATAGATCTTATTAATTTGGTGTTTAAGCAGTTTATAGATTTTTTTTATTATAGTATTCATTAATGTATAAAACCCTGGGTTTTGACTCATTAAATTTTTGGGAATTCTGGTCTCTGGACCCTATACGACTCATGGGTACAAGTCGTATGTTAGGGTACAAATATTATAGTCCTATCGTATGCTGACAAATGTTGGTTAGTGGGATGAATTTTGGTTATTGGAATGATATGACTTAGGGGTATGAGTCATATTGGTGGGTACAAATAGTTTAGTCCCTTAACTTAATTTTAGACTTGGTTACTTAGGTTGGATATGAGTATAGGTGGCTCGCCTTGAGCCATAAGCCAGGGTACCAGTCGTACTATGGACTCGTATGTTGGACAATGTCTAAATCTTCTTTGGGTTTAATCTGCTTGGGATATGGATGAATGGTATGGATCATGTACTTTTTATATGACTTGGTTAGATGATTCGTATGCTAGTTAGTATTAGATCTATGGTTTAGGATAGGATATGAGTGAAGGGTACCACTCGTATTAGAGGGTACGACGTGTGAGGGTCAGTCGTCCCCCTAGGATGGGATTTTTTTTACAACTTAAGTGGGGGTATTCTGGATAGTTCTCCACTTATCCTAATAAGGTCCCATGACTTCTAACCTACTTGGGAGGTTATTTAATCTATTATTCTATTCATTAACACTTAGAAACTCTTCTAAACACTCTATAATTCTCTCAAAAGTTTTTGAGCAACAAAAGTTATGGTTTCAACTAGAGGATTGATGTGGGGCTTGTCTTGGTAATTTCTTTCCATCATCATCTTATTTTAAGGCAAGTTCTCTTCCCACATTGTTAATTCTATCTAAAAGAATAGTTTTATGAATATTTTCATTGCTTCATAGATTTTATATTTTTGGTTTTCAAATATGAATTAAGGGTTTTGATATTATATGGTTGTTTATGGGTTTCCATGGTTTTAATTATGCTTTATGTACGTTAATGGTGGGTTTGGATAATAGGATTGCATAGGAATAGTTTAATGATAATTGGAATTGGTTCTGGTTATAATATGCCCCTAATGTGTTTTACAAAATGCCTATAAGCATATTTTCATTGCATTGAGTATTTTAATGGAACTCTTGCTTATTTTAAAAACTTGGTAAAGGAATTATGCATGGTTTAAATAGCTTGGAAAGGTAAATGGCTAAATTTTTATACTTGTACAGTACATGGAATCCCCTAAGTAGTTTAACATGGTAAATAGAAGGGCACTTGGAAGTCCTCTTAAACCTATCTATGGTTGGCTATGGATAGTACTTACAAGTATGGTCGGTATGAAGATACCACCACTAAATGGACTTGGTTAATAAATGGTAAATGGATTTAATGGTTTCTTAATAATGGTTTTAATTAAGAAATAATGGCGGGATATGCAGCAAAGTCATGGAAGATAGAGGTCCTGGGGGAACAAAAACTGGAAACTCATATTTACCGATGTGGGGTTGGTCTTGGTGACCATATGCATGATGTCAAACTTTATAATTGGAGGATGTACTTGTCAGCCTAGGTTTTCTACCCTTGTTATGTTGCTTCACGCACTGGGGCGCTTTCAGTGGAGGAAGCTAAACCCATATAGACCATGGATGGTTTAGGATAGCAAAGACACATAATCTAGGTAAAGGTTTTAAAGGTATACTAAACCTGATCCCCTTTCCCAAAATGGTTATATATAAATATGTGTTGTTGTATGCATATGGATGGTTTTACTTGGTTTTTATAAATGGAATTATTTTATCCTTATCTTGAGATCATGCTAGCATTCATTCGCTAACTCATCTACTAGTGACTGTATACCCACGCTATGCAGGAACCGTTTGTTATACTCTTCCTATATAGTTATTGACTCAAGGATCACTATTTGGACTGTAGTTATAAGCTTTCATCCTTTTGTAAAGCTCCATTTCATGTTATGGACACTTTTAAACATTTTGGTTTATTTTTTGATATTGGTTTTAGCTATTGATGGGGGCATGACCCAACTGGATTTATTACTCTTTTGGTTATAGGATTTGTGGTACTACTATAGGTTGGAATGGGTGGGATGCGTATAGGTGTCAACCTTAGCATTGGTATTGGTATTGATGCTGGCATCATCAGACATAATTTTTCACTATTCCATCATTTTTCATTTTGGGATTAATAGTATTATATTTTGGAACATCTTTGGTTATGGCCTAGTTTATGGCCCTTTTATCGATATTAGTTTGGTATGGCTAGATTGTTGGTATGGGATGGTTAGACTAGGTTGGGTTGGTCATGGTTGTGATCATATCCTAGAGTTTTCAGGTAAGCTATGACATTATCTAGTTATATGATCAAAATTAAGCCAACTCATGGTAGGCGGATGAAGGTTGGGTTGGGTAATGGGGGTAGTCTTCGGTACCGGTTGGACTTGAGATTCCTATTACGATAAGGCTCCCAGTCAGGTCGCGTGAATTTAGTATCAGACCTAGGTTCATGGTCTACTAGGAGTCCATAAATCCGTGTTAAGTGTAGTCTCTTTTAAGGGTGTGTAGTGTACCACGCTCACGAAGCAAAGGCTACAAAGAATTTAGGAATGTCTTAATTTCTTAGTATTAAATTTTCAAGCTTAGAGTATCAGTCCTAGAATCTTCTCTAATCCTTATTTATTTATCTTTCAGATTATGCCTCATAGATTTGGAACAAAAGGAAATTCTTCTATCCCATCTGGGAAAAATGCTGAAGGGGCGCATCCTACTTCTAGGGTTCACCTTCGATCTCACAGTCCTATCCCTGATTGTTCTAGATTTCCACCAATATCTACTAGTCATCCTCAAGGAAAGGTGACTAATGCAGAATTCCATCAATCTATTCATTTTATTGCTTGGATGGTCGCTTCTCAGGCCAAGCGAGGTACGACTAGTTCTTTGTCTTCTGAGGCCATAAGGGTTGGCCAATTTATGAAAATGGGTCGTCCTAATTTTTTAGAGGTGAAGGTGGGGGAGGATCCATAGGTTTCTTAGGTAAAATAGAAAAGATATTTTAGGTTATGTAGGCTACCAATATGGAGGGGATAAACTTTATAGCTTATTATCTCAAAGACATTGCATATCAGTGCTATAAAGAGTGAGATAGGGATACGCTAAAAAATATGCCATTTACCCATGGTTTATTAGCCATGATTACAAAAATCGTGGAAAAATTAAGCAAAAAATAAGAACTTTCCTATGCATAAGAAAACGTGGCAAAAATATCATGGTTAACACGTGTGGGTAAAATTTTATATGTGTAGGTATTATATTCCCACTTTCTGTCAGCTTCTCCTTCAAAAGCCAACATCTTTTTTCCCAAAAGCTCAAAATTCTTCACACCCATGTAAATTCAATTTACCCTAAGCCATCCAATTCTGAATTTGACACCAATCCACTACCAAAATAATAGATACAATGGTGCCCAGCTTGAACGAAAATCAATTCTTTCAAAAAATTGACTCTTCTTCACTTCTATAGCAATGGAATGTGGTGAAATTACTTCTTACAGGTAACAAATCTTTGTAATTTAGAGTTTATAAGGTCACAATTGAAAATAAGGTTCTATATTTTTCTTTTTAATTGAAGTTGTGAGCTTACAAAATCAGTAATTTGATTTTTTTTTGTATGGATTTTGTAGTTTGTAAGAATAAGAATTTTGAATGGGTTTTGATGGCTTTTTTAGTTGTTAAGAATGGAAATTTTGATGGGTTTTATGAAATCTACAATATTATGATTTTTATATGATTATTTTGGGAATTTTGATGGGTTTTATGAATCAGTAATTTTGATGGGTTTTTGAACTATCCTGGGTTTTAACCCTTAGAAAATTTCTTCGAAATCAATTCGCCAGACCTATAATATGACTCAGGGGTACAAGAATTATGTTGAGGTACGAGTCGTATACTCCTATCGTATATTGACCAGCATTAGTTATTGAGATGGTTTTGGCACTGGAATAGGTACAACTTAGAGGTGTAATTTGTAAGGGATTGGTACGAGTCGTATCAGTCACTCGTATGGTGGACAATGTTTGATCCTCCTGGTATTTCATTCAGCTAGGTATATGGGTCATGGGTACGGATAGCATGCTATGGTTATGACTTGGTTGGATTAGTCTTAAACTTTACTATGTTTGATCCAAGGAATGTAGTTTAGATATGAGTGGTGGATACCAATCGTATAAGAGGGTATGATTCATATGGATCAGTTATATCCCTGTGATGGGTTTTAAATGGATTTAATTGGGGGTATTGTGGACATTTACTTACCCTAATTAGGACCCACAACTTCTAATACACTTAGGATGTTATTTACCCTATTATTCTATTCATTAACACTTAGAAACTATTCTAAAAACATCTCATAATTTTCTCAAGAGATTTTGGGGCAACGAAGCTAGGGTTTCAACTAAGGGATTGCTTTGATGATTTCTTTCCATTAATTAAAGGCATGGTTCTCTTCCCTCATTGTAATTTCAACTAAAGGCATGGTTTATATGATTGATTTCATGATTTTACTATTCCATGATTATGGTTTTTTATCTATTATTAGGGTTTTTTTATATTGAATGCTTGGTTATGATTTTCTATGGTTTTTACAATGTTTTTATATGCATTAATGGTAGTTTTGGACAATTGGATTACATGGTAATGGTTTAATGGTCTTTGGAATCGGTTTTTCGTTATATTATGCCCCCAAGGTATTTAATAAAATACTTATAAATATATGTTCATTGCATTGACTTCTTTTAATGGAACTCTTGCATATTTTAAACTGGATAAAGGAATTATGAATGGTTTAAGTAGTTTGAAAAGGCTAAATAGTTTTTCTTGTGGAGAATATGGAAGTCTCCCAAATAGATTAATTTGGTATATGAAAAGGGCACCTAAGTTCCCCTTAACCTAAATAGTTTGGCTATGGATATTACTTGCAAGTAGGGGGGGTATGACGATACCACCACTATTGTCCTTGGTTAATAAATGGTAAGTGCATTGTTTGGACATGGTTTTAATTGGGTAGTAATGGTGGAGTGTGTAACTAAGCCGCAAAAGGTGGCGGTCCTGGGGGGTTCTTGTGTAGCCGGGCTAGTAATCCTAAGACTGTGTGCATAAGTGTCTTTGGTATGTGAGTGTATGTTACTACTAGGTGGGTGTCCTATTTATTATTTCTTAGTTCCTATTTTCTCTTTTTGTGTTGTCGTTATTTCTCGTATTTCATACTTTTCTGATTTCTATTTTAATATTTCTTATTCCTTATTTTTGTTATATCATTCATCCCTTAGTTTACTATTCTTTATCTTGAGTTGGGGGTCTATCAAAAACAACCTCTCTACTTCTTTAGAGGTAGTGTTATGGACTGCGTATATCTTACCCTTCCCAGGCCCCACTTTATGGGAATACACTGGGTTTGTTGTTGTTGTTGTTGTTGTTGTTGTTGTTGTTGAAGGTGTCCTTGATGACCACGTATGAGTGTCGTATTTTATATCGGAGGGATGTACTAGTCATCCCATGGGATATTTTTGAGTCGTGCAGCTACACACACTTGGACCCTTTAAGCAGGTAGAATAGAACCCATATCACCCGTGGGTGGTTTGGATAAGAAAGTTACACAGCCAGGCAAAGTTTTTAAATGCATGCTAAACCCGATCCTTTCTATCGACACTTATATCTGTATGGTTGTATACTATGTGGATAGTCTTACTTGGTTTTATGACTGACATTATTTTATCCTTATCTTGAGGTTCATGCTAGCAGTCGTTCACTAAACCTATCTACTAGTGGTTATATACCCATGCTAGGAAGGAACCAACCATTTTACTCCTCCTGTTTAGTATGAAATTCGGTATCAAAATTTGGATTGAAGTGATAAGCTTCCATCCTTTCAGAAGGAATCATTTCATGTTTTAGATATTCTTTAGACACTTTTATTTTATTTTGGATATTAGTTTTGGCCATGGTTGGGGTATGTCCTAACCAATTTTCTTTTACTCTTTTCGACAGAGGCTTTATGGTACTTTTGGCAGTTGGTATAGGCGGGATCGATAGAGGTGTCAGACTTAGCATTGGTATTGATATTAAGGCTGGCATCATCAGACATAGTTTCTCACCATTTCAGCATATTACATTTTGGGATTGATTTTCATATTATGTTTTGGTATTTTCTTTGGTTTATGGTCTATGGTTTTGTTTGGTATGGCTGTTCGGTTGGTGGGATATAGCTGGACTCGATTGGGTCAATCACAGTCTTGACCCTATCCCAAAGTCTTAATAAGAGCAATAACGCTATCTTATTATATGTTCAAAATTCAACCTATCAAAGGCTAGACATAGGTTGTTGGGTTGGGTAAAAAGGGGTTGTCCTTGGTCTTGGTTGGACTTAGAATGCCCATTACAACAAGGCTTGAGGTCGGGTCATGTTAAGTTGGTATCAGAGCTTTAGGTTCATGATAAACTAGGAAGTCCCCAAAGTCATGTCGCGTAGAGTCTCTTTTATGGTGTGATGCATTCCACACTTATAAGAGGGAGGCTTCAAGACATTTAGAAATGTTTCACTTTCTTGGTAGTTTATATTCAAGCTTAAGTTCTCAATCCTAGAATCTCCTCTAATCCTTGTTTGTTCATTTTTCAAATCATGCCTCCTAGATCTGGAACACAAGAAAATTCTTTCGTCCTATCTGAGGATAATGCTAAAGGAGTACGTCCTACATATAAAGTACATCTTTGATCTCATGGTCCTATTCCTGTTAGTGTTAGAGTTCCTTCTATTCCATCTAGTTCTCCTCAGGTTCCTTAGGGCAATATGACAAACATATAATTTCATTAGTCTATTCATATCATTGCCCAATTTGTCGATACTCAGGATGAGCGGGGTACAACTGGTGCTTTATCTATTGAGGCCACAAGGGTTGGTCAATCTATAAAGATGGGTCTTCCAACTATTACTAGGGTAAAGGTAGATGAGGATCCAGAGGGCTTCTTGGATGAAATAGAGAAGATCTTTTAGGTGATGCAGGATACTAATGTAGAGGGGGTTAACTTTGTAGCTTATCAGCTCAAGGATGTTGCTTATCCGTGGTATGAGGAGTAGGACAGGGATAGAGGTGATATGGAAGAGAAAGGGTTGTGGGAGGCATCTTTTAATACCTTTATGGATTAGTTCTTTTATCAAGAATTGAGGGAAGCAAAGATGGAGGAGTTTGTGAACCTCAGGCATGGGAGAATATTTGTAAAGGAATATGCTTTGAAGTTTCATCAGCTAATAAGGTATGCTCCTAATTTGGTGGCTTATATGACATTGAGAATGAGGAAGTTCACATCTGGGTTGAATAGAAATTTGATACTGGAGAGCAAGACTGCCTTACTGATTAAAGATATAGACATCTCAAGGTTGACTATGCATATATAGCAGGTTGAGGATGGGAAGAGAAAGCATGAAGATTTTGAGGATAGGCAGAGAAGGTAGAGCAAGTTTTTATATTAGAAAAGTGCTCAATATCATTTGGTAGAGATGGCGATAAGTGGTAGAAAAATAAGTGGGGAGTTTGGGCTTTTTTTCTACCAGTGCTCCTTACCAATTCCAGTTGGAAGACAAGCGTCATCAAGGTAGTGATAATTCTTGGGCATAGGTTGACCAATCTCAGATGAGCGGAGGTTAGTCAGTTTTTTGTTTCCTCCTTATAGATTTTATGGTTGTCCTCATCGGGGATATTGCAAGGAAGGAAGAGATAAATGCTCCAAGTATGTCTAGTTAGGCCATTGGCTCAGGGATTGTCTATTCAATTAGGTTGCTATGAAGGAGAATAAGATTTTTGTGTCTTCATATTCTACTCTTGCACTTGGTGGTGTGACATCTACTTCTATTACCGTTCCTGGTTCTAGTATTGGTTGAAACATGTTATATCCTTTGGCGTCTCAATAGGAATCTGAGGCATCACTTAATATAGTTACTGGTACGTTACAACTTTTCTCTTATGAGATATATTGTTTTCTTCATCTGGGGTCCACTCTTTCTATATAACTATATATGGTTGTGTCTTTTGGTTTATATTCGAAAGCTATTTCAGATCCTTTTTCTATTTCTACCCCAGTAGGTGACTCGGTTATTGTTAAGAGAGTCTATAGAGGGTGCATAGTAACTGTTGGTGGCAAGAAGACCTTGGCATATCTATTTGAGTTGGATATGGTAGATTTTAATGTAATATTAGGTATGGATTGGTTGCATTCTTTTTATACGTCTATGGATTATTGGACCGATAAGGTTATCTTTAAGTTTCCTGATGAATTGTTATAGAATAGAAAACTAGTTCCTTAGCTTTTATGGGGAAGTTTATTTCTTATCTTAAATCTTGGAGGTTAATCTCTAAGGTTTGTCTTCATCACTTGGTCCGGGTTAAAGATTCTAACTCGAAAGGCCTTTCTTTGCCTTTGGTCCCTATGGTTAATGAGTTTCCAAAGGTCATTTTGGATGATCTTCCTGGAGCTTATCCAGATAGGGAAATAGAGTTCGATGTTGATTGGCTTTCAAACACTTGTCCAATATCTATTCCTCTGTACAGAATGGATCTGCCTGAGTTAAGGAAACTCAAAGAGAAACTTAAGGATCTTCTAGCTAAGGGGTTTATTCGACCTAGTGTTTCTCCATGGGGTGCGCCAGTGTTATTTTCAGGTAAGAAGGATGGTTCCCTTTGGATGTGCATTGACTACAGGATGTTAAACAAAGCGATGGTCAAGAACAAGTATCCTCTTCCTCGAATAGATGATTTGTTTGATTAGTTATATGGTGCCAGGTTCTTCTCTTAGATATTTCTTCTGTCTGGGTACCATTATCTTAAGATTAGGGAGATGGATATCTTTAAGATGACTTTTCGTACTCGGTATGAGCATTTTTAGTTCTTGATGATGTCGTTTTGGTTGCCTAATGCTTCGACAACATTTATGGACTTGATGAATACGGGGTTCAGTTAGTATTTGGATCTCTTCGTAATTATGTTTATTAATGACATTTTGGTTTATTTGAAGAGTAAGGTAGATCATGCTGATCACCCTAGTATGGTGTTGAAGACCCTAAAGAAATAACAGTTATATGCCGATTTCTCTAAGTATGAGTTTTGATAGAATGCTGTGACTTTCTTGGGCCATGTTATTTCATGTGAAGGGATCATAGTGGATCCATAGAAGGTTTCTGTGGTGAAAGGCGGCCTAGGCCCATGACTCCATCAGATATTCGAGCTTATTGGGTTTGGTCAGGTATTATAGGTGGTTTATGGAAAGATTTTCTTCGATAGCTGTTCTTTTGAATAAGTTGACTTAGAAAAAGTTTAAGTTTTCTTGGTCGGATACTTGTGAAGGGAGTTTTGAGAAGTTGAAGGATAAGTTGACTTCTGCTTTAATCCAGACCTTTCCAAAAGGCAATGATAGGTTTACGATTTATTGTGATATATCTCGAGTAGGGCACGGTTGTGTTTTGATGTAGCATGGGAAGGTGATTGCTATGCTTCCAGGTAGTTGAAGGTACATGAGAGGACTTATCTGACTCATGATTTAGAGTTGTTGGTGGTCGTGTTTTCTTTGAAAATTTAGCGGCATTATTTGTATGGTGTTATCTTTTCTAATCACAAGAGTCTTCAGTATGTGTTCACCCAGAAAGATCGTAATATCAGGTAGAGGAGGTGGCTAGATCTTCTCAAGGATTATGATATGAGTCTTTACTACCACCCAGGTAAGGTTAATGTGGTTACTGATGCTCTTAGCAGGTTATCCATGTGGAGTTTTTCACATGTAGAGAAGAAAAAGAGGGAATTGGTGAAGGATATTCACCACTCGGCTAATCTTGGTGTTCGTCTCTTGGACTCTAAGAATGGTGGTGTCATGGTGCACGAAGTGGTTCGATCATCTCTTGGAGCAAGATTAAAGAGAAACAAAATTTAGTTTTTATTTTGATAAAAATCAAGTGTGATATTGGTGAACAAAAGGTAGTGGTATTTGAGATCAGTGGTCATGGTACTTTACGATACCAATGAAGGTTGTGTATTCTTGATGTCGACGGGTTACAACAAAGAATTTTGGCTGAGGCGTATGTGTTGTGCTATATTGTTCATCCCAGATCGGCTAAGATGTATCATGATATCAAGTAGATCTATAAGTGGAATGGCATGAAGAGGGATGTGGCTAATTATGTGGCCAAGTGCATGGTGCATCAATAGGTTAAGGTTGAGCACATGAAAGTGGGAAGTGATCAATATGGAATTCATTACCAGTCTTCCTCGGTCTCAGAATCAGTATAATTCAATTTGGGTCATTGTGAATAGGATAACCAAGTCTATGAATTTTTTGCCTGTGTGGACTACCTTTGAAATAGAGGATTATGCACAGTTGTATATTCAATAGATTGTGAAGCTGCATGGGGTACCTATTTTGATTATTTCTAATCGTGGTATGCAATTTCCATCTCATTTCTGGCAGTTTTTCTAGAAAGGGTTGGGGACTAAGGTTGGTTTGAGTACTACTTTTCATCTACAGGCAGATGGGCAAGCAGAGAGAACTATTCATACATTAGTAGATATGCTTCGAGGCTATGTGATTGACTATGGTGGCAGTTAGGTTGTGTATCTGCCTTTGGTGGAGTTTGCTACAACAAAATCTATTATTCAAGTATTGGTGTGTCTCTTTTTGAGGCGTTGTGTGGTAGGATGTGTAGATCTCATATTGGGTGGTTTCAGCTTAGACAAGTAGATATATTTGGTCCTGATTTGGTTTATCAGGCGATGGAGAGGGTCAAGGTAATTTGGGATAATCTTATAGCTGCCCAAAGTGGCCAAAAGTCTTACGCAGATGTTAGATGTAGAAATTTGGAGTTTAAGGTCAAGGATAGGGTGTTCTGTAAGGCGTCTCCTATGAAAGGAGTGGTGCATTTTGGCAAAAAAGGGAAACTAAGCCCTCGATTCATATTCCTTATGTGATTTTGTGGAGAGTTGGTAATGTTGCTTATGAGTTAGAGTTGCCATCTAGATTAAGTTTGGTTATTTCGATCTTTCACGTTTCTATATTGAGGAAGTGTCTTAGTGGTCCTTCTTTGGTTGTTCCATTGAAAGTATTGGGTATTTTGGATTCTCTGTCTTATGAAAAGGTCCCAGTTAAGATGTTAGATAGGCAAGTTCCTTGGTTGTGGACCGAAGATGTGGCTTCAGTTAAGGTTCTATGGCAGAACCATAAGGTGGAAGAAGCTACTTAGGAAGTGGAAGAGGACATGAAGTCGAAGTGTCCACATTTGTTTTATGCTCCTGGGATTCGTGTGGAAGGTATGTGTCTTGAACATAACTTTATTTTTCTGAGTTTGTTAAAGGAAAGATTAACATCTTTGCCTCTTTGTTTTCAAACTTTGTTAAAGGCATGTTTGATAATGCAAATGACTTTGTGTGTGATTACCCTTACCTTGTCTATCATTCAGGGACAAATATTCCTAGTGACTAAAATATCTTGGGTTTTGACCTTTAGAAAAATTTTGGGAAATCTGTTCTTTGGACCCAATACAACTGAAGGGTACAAGCCGTATGCTAGGGTACGAGTTGTATGGTCCTGTAGTATGTTCACCAGTGTTACTTGGTGGGATGGTTTTGATCACTGGAATGGGTACAACTTAGTAGTGAGAGCCATAAGGGATTGGTACGAGTCTTATCAATAACTCGTATGGTGGACAGTGTTTGATCCTCCTAGCATTTTATTCTGCCAGGGATAAGGGACATGAGCATAGATCGTATACTATTATTATGACTGGGTTGGATGAGTCGTGTACTGGATAGTTTTTGATCTCAGGGATAAGGTTTGGGTACGAGTGGTGGATACCAATCATATAGAAGGGTACGAGTCGTATAGGTCGGTCATATCCCTATAATGGGGTTTTAAGGGATTTAAGTGGGGGTATTATGGATATTTTCCTACTTACCCTAATTATGACCTTCAACTTCTAATATACTTAGGATGTTATTTAACTTATTTTTCTATTCATTAACACTTAGAAACTCTTCCAAAACATCTCATAATTCTCTCATGAGCTTTTGGGGCAAGAAAACTAGTGTTTCAACTAAGGGATTGCTTTTGGGCTTGCTTTGGTGATTTCTTTCTGTCCATTCTTCAGTTTAAGGCATGGTTCTCTTTCCTTATTGTAATTTCAACTAAAGGCACAATTTATATGATTGATTTCATGGTTTTACTATTTCATGATTACGTTTTTTCAACTATTATTGGGGATTTAGATATTGAATTCTTGGTTATGGTTTTCTATGGTTTTAATTATGCTTTTATACTCATTAATGGTGGTTTTAGACAATTGGATTGCATGATAATGGTTCAATTGTCTTTGGAATTGGTTTGGTTATATTATTCCCCAAGGTTTTTGATAAAATACTTATAAAGATATGTTCGTTACATTGACTTCTTTTAATGCAACTGTTGCATATTTTAAACTGGATAAAGGAATTATACATGGTTTAAATCGTTTGAAAAGGATAAATGGTTATGCCTGTGGAGAACATGGAAGTCTCCCAAGTGGATTTAACATGCTTTATTGAAAGGGCACCTAAGGTCTCCTTAACCTAAATGGTTAGGCTATGGATATTACTTGCAAGTAAGGGATGGTATGATGATACCACCAACATTTGTCTTGGTTTATAAATGGTAAATAGATTGTTTGGATATGGTTTTAATTGGGCATTAATGGAGGGGTGTGTAGCTAAGCCGTGAAAGATGGTAGACTCAGGGGGACCAAAACTAGAAACTCATATTTTCCGATATAAGGGGTCCTTGATGACCATGTGTGAGTGTCACAGTTTATTTTGGAGGGATGTACTATTTATCCCATAGGATATTGCATGGTCGTATGGCTACACGCAATGGGCCCTTTAAGTAGGGGGAGCTAAGCCCATATTACCTGTGGGTGGTTAGGATGACAAAGCTACACAGCCCAGTAATATGTTTTAAGTGCATGCTAAACCCAGTCCCTTTTCCTTGCACTTTTATATGTATGGTTGTATGCATTATGGTTGGTTTTACTTGGTTTTGAGACAAGCATTATTTTATCCTTATCCTGAGATTCATGCTAGCGGTCATTCACTAACCTCATCTTATGGCAGCTGTTTACCCACGCTATGTAGGAACCGACCATTCTACTCCTCCTGTTTAGCACACAAATTCGGTATCAGCATATGGACTGAAGTGGTAAGCTTCCATCCTTTCAGAAGGCATTATTTTATGTTGTGGATTTTCTTTAGAAACTTTTCTTTTATTTTAGATAATGGTTTTGTCCGTGGTTGGGGGCATGTCCCAATCGAATTTATTTACTCTTTTGGATAGAGTCTTTATTGTACTTTTGGGGATTGGTATGGGCGGGATCGGTAGAGGTTTCAACCTTAGCATTGGTATTGATATTGAGGATGACATCATTGGACATAATTTGTCACTGTTCCATTATATTACATTTTGAGATTGATTTTTATATTATGTTTTAGTATTCCCTTTGGTTTATGGTCTATGGTTTGGTTTGGTACAATTGGTCGATTGGTGTGGTGTGGCTGGACTCACTTGGGTTGGTAACGGTCGTTACCCTATCTCAGAGTCTTAATGAGAACAATACTTCTATCTTGTTTATGTTCAAAATTTAGCCCGTCTAAGGCTGGACATATGTGGTTGGGTTGGGTAAAAGGGGGCGGTCCCCGGTCCTGGGTTGACTTGAGATGTCCATTACGACAAGGCCCGGGGTTGGGTCGGGTTAGTTTTATGTGAATATGCAAGAATAATAGACCTTTTAAGATTTAATAGGAGTATGATATAAACTAGTATTTGAGATATTCCAAACTTTTGACAACTTTAATAGGTAGAGAAAGGGTTTGGTGCTTCTTACTCTAACATTACTAGACAAGTAAATTCATTTTGATTAGCACAAACATGAAATATATCAACATAGTTTTAATTGAAATATTGTTGATAATCTGATATTTCTGGTGGAAATTCGTTGAGTATAATGGATTTAGTCAGAAGTTCTATGACAAGTACTGGTTGTTACAATTATTTATTTGTGTTGTGCCATCATATTTCTTAAATTGCCACTTACAGATGTTACCTGGTCATCAAATATGAAATAATACTTTATGCAGTGTTATTGTGGAAGTTCTTAAGGTGGATAGTCTTCAAAAGCTCTACTCATCATTGGAACCGATACTTCGGAGAGACATGTAAGATATATAACATTATGGTTTGGGCTTTTATCTGTCATCTCTCTCTCATCTAAAATATGTTTAATGTTGGAGTAGAGATTTCATTGATAATATTTAATTGGTTGATCCTGCTTGAAAAGATGTCTTTAAAGTAAGTTTATCATCTTAGTAAAAGCATGTATGTTTTGGAGGTTTCCATTGTTTTTGGCTTTCACTTCTTTTCTGTTACCTTTTAATCTTTTGAACCTTTTCTTTTTATGTAGAACTTCAACTTGGGAATTCATCTTTTTCGATTGTAGATATGTGGTTGATTTTTGTTCCTTGAACTCGAAAAGCTAACTTTGTGCTCATATGTATTTGTGCACTAACTTGAAAGCAATTCTCATACTTCTTTTGACTCATCGATGTATCGAGTTTGAGATTTATATCTCTGATCTTTTTTTTAGGTTGATGGTGACACATTTTACTTAACAACTAATGGTTTTATTTGTCTGAATTTTAGCTTTTACAGGAGCTAAGAATTAACAAATTATAAACTCAGCAAACACTTATATCCAGGTTATTCTATTGTTCATAGTTTTTTTGTTCTATTTATGAACTGTTTTTGTCTTAAGCCGGGGTCTATCGGGAACAACCTCTCTACCTCATCTTTGAGATAGTGGTACGGACTGCATACAATTACCCTCCCCAGACCTTTTTTGGTGCAAATATGTAGGCTATGCTGTTGTTGTTACTGTTTATTTGTTCAGAAGATCTTTTAAGCTTTCTTTATTCATTTTAGAATCAGCGTTTCACTTGAGGAACACTAATGTTTTTTCTGTGTTTTGGTTGGTGAGACATTAGATCTATTTTTCTCAGTGAAGAATTTGCTTATCAGTCAATTAGCTACATTTATGTAGAGTCCAAACTATATCTAATATTTTATCAATGTCCCATGGTTTGGTGCTTCCTTGGATCCCGAACATGGCGGGAGATTTAGTTTACTGGTTTACTTTTTGAATAGTTTCCTGTTCCATAAACCATCAAATGACACAGATATGGAGTCTCGCTTAGTTTAGATAGAAAATTTACCCCCAAAAAATGAACATTTTGCTCAAAGAGACGAATAACTTGGTAGAGGTAGAAATACCAAGAGTAAATTTAATGATTGATGGAAAATCACTTCTTAAAATTCTTCTTGTTAAGATGCTAAACTTTGGGGTTTTGTCTATCCTAATGGACTCTCAGACTTGTAGATAGTCATTTGATAAACATTGTCAACTTATCTGATGTAGAAGGAATATAAACTTGTGTACCGGAAAAGCAGTATCAATTTCTAGTACAATCAAGTTTTATTATTGCGATGCTTGTTGTATTTAATCTTCATTTTACTAAACATTCCTTGAGTTGAGCTTCATTGTATCTCTGTTCCAAGATAAAGTAGCAAGACATTAAAGGGGATAAAATTCATAGCAAAACATTAGTAATATTCTCTAGGAGAAAAACAGGAGATCTAGGTACCTTTCTCACATGCCAATAAGGTCCATAGAAGTAGACAAAAGCACCAGCTAGTACGGCTAATACAATGCATAGGGTTGAGCCTATGGATGACCTTATTACTACTTCTCTGCAGTTTAATATTGATTGTTTGAATTGCTGTGCTTGGAAAAATCTTTTTGTTTCCTAAATGTGGAGAATATTATTAAACGGACGTTCGACTATATATGTACAAATATTCTATACATGTAAACTTAGGAGAATCTTGAAATTATACAGACGGCCTAATATTTTGATCTATGATTGAATCATTTCATGATTTATGGGTCTTTGTTCTTAATGCTAGCTATGCTGAAATGATGGGTCCTCTATACTTTTTGTAACTTTTTTTTAATCTTTTTCACTTGCAAGTTCTTTTATTTTGATGTTCCATATTTCACTTGGCAGGTACAAGGAAGGAAAAGTATCAAAATAGTGACTGCTGCTTACTGAAGCTAGTAGAAAATTCCAAACTTTCATTTGATTTGATATAGTAGAATAAATCAGTTCTTTTCATATTCTAGGAGAATATGAACCAAAAACGTAAGAAGTCAACACAATCATTGTTAGTGAGCCTATGAGGACCGCAAACTAACAACCATAACATAACTATCCAAGATTTCGTTAAACAAGATGACAATGTTTTAAATGAGAATATGATAATTCCTACTCCCAGTGATGACAATTAAATTGTTTTTCCAAACACTAATAAAGATAGCTCAAAAGTGTATTATTACTTTCAGTTAAAGGCAATTGCTTGTCCAATTGATAGATACTTCGACTGGAGAAATTACAACTCAAAAGATGCAAGTAGATTGATGTTGCCCAAAACTACACTCCAATTAGAAGTATAATGCGGTAGATTGCAAATATAATAACCCACCAAGGTTGGACTCGATCCCACAGGGAAAATGTGAATAATTGTTTTCTTTGATATAATCCACGAGTAGTATAGGAAAGTAAATGGGTGGGGTGGTTGGGTGGGTGGGTTGTTATCAATCGCAAATAGTAACTAAGTTTAGAGTACTTTTTAGTTGTAATCAATACGAAATGAACAATAGGTTTGCGTTCCCCCTGGATTCTCAACTGCTCAAATTTCTCATGATCGATCCAATCATTCTATTGTTCTGCATACAAAGCCTACAAAATAAATCTTATTATTTTTTGGGTAAGCTCAGTTACACTTGTCGGGGTAGGATCAAGTGATAAGATGAGATGCGGGGACTAAAAGGTTGAGGTATAAATCCCAAATCACTATCTTAATCTTATTTTCTCAATCACAAACTTGTTGGTTATCGAATGGATGCAAATACAGGCTATCTTACACGTTTGTAGCTGCTATGAGATTAATTATTGCAAATAAGAATTAAGATACATGCAGAAACCCTGGAACAATTGAGTCTCACACTTCCTCTGCATAGCTAATCCGCTAGGGTTCTCATAACCCTAGGTAAGGATATTAGCTACTCATGTTTGAGCAAGAAATCATGATTATTAATGAAGAACACATAAAATCAATTGCATAAGAATTTAATAAACTCCAAAGTGTTTAATTGAATAAATCCTAAAATTCCAAAGACAATTGTAAATGTATTGTAATAATATGTAAAAGCATGTAAAGGAATGTTCAAGAGTGTGACCTAATAAAAGATAATCCCTAGGGTATTTATAGTATCTCAAAATAACATAAAAATCCTATTGAAATGGGAAAGGTAAAGTTAAGTCAGCAGTCAGTACGACTCGGTCTTCACTCATATCAACTCAATATGAGTCGTACCCTGCCTTATTAAATCCGTTCCAGTGTCTGGTCTTACCACAACTTGAACTTTCTATTTAGCATACGACTTTTCTTTACGAGTCATACCTGAGTGTACAATTTGTATCCTCAACTTACATCCACCATGCACTTCATTGTTTACCAACATTGAATACCTGGTTTTTATACGACATACCTATACGAGTCGTACTCCGATCTCTTATTCGTATTCCTTTGACACTTCAACTCCTGGGTGGTAGCGTTGGTTCTATTATGCTTACGACTTCCTCATACGACTTGTGTCGTGGCTTACGACTGGTATACATGAGTTATTTCTTCCTCATACTTGGCTCTTTCATTTGAATTTTAGTTCTGCTATTCATATGATTCTACATATGAGTCATATCGAATAGTTACTACTCAAGAGATGACCCGTATACTGATTAGAGTTGGTCTTTTTCATGTTTTTTTCTTCTCTTTTTGTTCCAACACGGTTGTAGACCTATTTAACCTGCAATTCACCCCAAAGTTCATCTTATCCAACAAAATATCCTAAGTTCACGTATAAATTTATAGTTTTAAGAATCGAAAGTGTCGTGTTTCCACGCCACATCAAAAACTTCAACTTAAACTTTTGCATGTCCTTAGGCAAACAAAACCAAATAACTATGTTTTAGTATAGAGTCGATGATTAAACATGAAGATCTCAAGCAACCCATGGCATTGATATTGAATTAAATTTTAATCTTGTCATTCTCCTCTTAACTCTACCTTTCAAAATTCAGCTGCGTATGACAATTTAGCATGCATGGACACATGAGGGAATCCAATGATGACATTACAGTAGCAATAGATACTAGGGAATAGATATAGCTTACATTCATCAAACAATCAAGCAACTTAGTATCATAACCCATCTGCACTCACAGTTAAAGAAATCCTATTCACTCTTTAGATAGATAAACCAATCTATTAAGGGATATATTAAATGACTCTCTAACTCACAAAGAAGTATCGCTGGTGTGTACAGAATACCATAGGCTTGCCCTTATGCTCTTTTCCTAAGTTGTCAGATAGTCATAGATGAATCACTATAGGACTTTATTTGTCTTGTAACATTGGCTTGGGGCTGTTATGATACCTGTTGAGATTCATTTAGTGACTAAGACTCCTGGACACTATGCCTTTCTTGGGGTCTATGTACTTTCCACTTTTTCTTTTGTTTCCACCTTTATGTCTCTCTTTTTCTCTTAAGCATATTCTAATTAGGTCAGGTATGGCTTTTTATCACTTATTTTCCTTTTTCTATGCATTGCACTTTTCTTTCTTTTGTTTTCATCACACCTACCTATGTTTTAACTATTTTTCTTCTTCTCATTATCTTCATACGAAGTTTCCTCTTATGCATTCCTATAATAGCTACCTCAACTTAGGAAATTTGCCTGAGTTGAGGTCCACAATGTCCACAAGAGGACCAGTGCCAAAACAGGTTCATTGTTAGTTTAACGTGAAGTTGATAGGTGTAACAAGAAAAATTGGTCTATAAAGGCTCAAATATTTTGATAAAAGGGATTTATTCTTTTAGTTAGGGAATTTTGGGCTTAAGTGGACACATATAACAAGGGCCAATGATCATCTCCTACCTAACTATCCTAGACCTAGGTAAAAGAAACCAGACAAGTTTTAGATTCCAACACAACTGGGAACTCAGTAAACCTTATGCACACTTGCACAGAGATACTTTACTAAGTAGTAGTTATCTAACTATGCAATTGTTTTGTCCCTAAATGTTCTATACCTAATCCTAATGCCATTTTCAGATTCATAATAGTCTCACACAAGCATATAAATCACGTAATTATTTTAAAAAAACTTTGAGGGGTTCCCATTTCTCATAATTCAACATATAAAATAAGCATTGTTTCAACAATCATAACTTAAAAAATCAATCAAAACAAAAAATCTTTCAATACAACTTGATTTTTTTCAAAATCCTCAAAATCATATGAAATAAAAAATATCTGTTGCCATAGGGTGTTGATCTACTCCCTATCTCAGCTTCTCGTATCAAATCTGCAAGATATAACAAACTTTTAATTTTTTAGCTATATCTGTCAGCTACTCCCAAGTTTTTCAAAATAAACCCTACCCCTAATAAAAGATCATTGCACTGTCCCCAGTGCTGTAAAAAAGTATAGTAAGGATAAGGGTCATACCTAGGTGCTCAAGGTATTGGCGCATCGATATTAGGATGTGGGTCCTCAAGTCGACGCCCATTCTCATCAGCTAAGGTCCCAATAACTGGGATTGAATCAGTAGACAGGGCTGTAACATCAGCCCCCTGAGCAACATTAATTGGAGTTATCAATCTACCAAATCCAACTGCCATCTCACGGACCCTTTTCTCGTGGTCCTACTCATCGTGAATACTATCCACTCTAGCTTTCTTCTAAGTATCACACTCTTACTTGCTCTTTCTCTTCTTTTCTCTTCTTTATTCTTTGGTCTTCTTAACCTGAACATCCATCGGTTTTGCCTAAATTTTTGGCACCTCTATTGTAGGAATCATAGTCTCTACAGCTGGATCAATAATCAACAGTCTTTTATATAGTTCTGTGACCATCTTCTTGATTTCAGCAATCTGAGACCTGACATCAACAAAATTGGCCTTGTGCCCACTACCCAACTGTCAATTCATTCTTGACTTAAACACAGCTAGGCGCCTTTGGACTCACCTATCTTGTGCCTCAAACTACTTGTCTATCCAAGTTCTTACTCTGCCTTCTATGTGACTTACCTTTATAGTATGTATAGCTAGCTGGGTCACAACCTCGATCCATATATCCTAAGAAATCAACATAACACCGGGAGGCATACATCCTGGCCTAGGTGGCACAAACTAGACTGGTGGTGAGGTACTAAAAGTACCCACTGTATTTGTAGGTGTGGTCTCAGTCTGTGCACCTGCCTCAGTAGCCTCAGCTATAGCAGGGGCATCAATTGTATCATCTTATGGGAACAACCCTGCCATCATATCTAGTGCCATTCTCATAGGTCGATCTAAGGGGTTGGCTACTCTCACATCAACCCAATGTCAAACGTCCTTCGAGCCTCAATCATCTCATTAATCTTGGGTAGCTCCATCACTCTCGCAACTAGGCAAATTTGAGTAATCATGCAGGGGTAGGCCGAAAATACATTTTGCCCTCTAACTTCCCTATCTCTCAGATCTCAGTCAAGGAATTCATAAATATCAAACTCATAGCCAGCTATAAAACTGACTACCATAGCAGTCTGGATTGGGCTTAGAACATCATTTTCGATTGTCGAACATAGCCTGTGTTGGGCTATTGTCCACCAAGCTTTACCCTTAAAGTTGAGGGTACCCTTCTTAATCTGCTGTGACTCTCATACAATGAAAGTCACATGATTACTATGTGCAGCTATCCACTCAGCTATCTACCTAAATATTACCATTTTATCATCAGTACCCAGCGTCTGGTTATTAATTTTTTGCATTTCTGCTATTCTATAGTCTATCCCTCTTATGTTAGGTGAATCTTGATATTCAAGCCCATATAAGAATCTCTCGATAGTTCGGGGAGACATGTCAACTCAAACTCCTCCAATTATGAAGGAGGTAATAGGTTTACCACCCTTCCATAACTGACCTAGTGGATACTGCCTCTACAGCTCTCCCTTGTAATCTATGTATAACTCATGCACTAGGACCTCACTATATCTGCCAGGCGCTCTCATCACCACCTAAATCCGTAATTCTTGAAGTAATCTTCAAACTCAGGTAATTTAGCCATCCTCGTAGTAGTAATTCTTCTCTCCAAATATAGCACTCTTTTAATATTACCCTTGATATATGAAATAGCCCTATGTTAAATATCTCCTGCATGTCAGGGTACCCTCATCATTTAATGATGGGCACCAGAGCAGCATTCAATATGAGTGGGGGGTCCTATTTGTCTATTGAGGTAGCATCAACCTCAGGACCCTGAGGTTCATCTAAACTCTCCTATGCTAAAATAGATTCCTCTTTATTATCATCATCATCATCATCAGCCGACTGTGGTGTGTAAGGAAGATAAACAATCACATTCTTTCTTCTTATCCCCTTTTGTAGTGGTATTTTAGACAATTTGGAACCACTTTCTTCACCTTAGATTTAGCTGGTGATTTTCTCTTTTTAGCAGCTTTCGTTGTTGAGGTTTTGTCATACTCTTCTCTACTGCTTTCGGATAGTGATTCATACTCGAAAACCCTAGTTTTCTCACTTTCAACTGGTGCTTGTTTGTTCCATTTTTTAGTAACTATTTTGGAGGAGGACACATTCTTTGGAGTCATGATTCTTGAAAATACACTATTATTAGTAACTTAAAAAAAGAAAAGAAAAATATTAAACTAAATTTCAATGTGCCTTGTCTTATTTAGGTACGAGTGGTGGGTACTGGTCATAACCACTGGGTACGACTCGTATAACCGTGTCATATCTTAGATGATGCATGACCTTTGTTCTCATATCAGCTTATGATTTGTAACCAATAGTTGTAAGCAAGACATAAATATTTATTCTATTTTAATTCTTTCCAGGTAGGTACGATTAGTTTGTACGAGTTATAAGGTATGGATACAACTCGTATGGTTGAGTTGTATCTAGTCCGGAATATGAAATTTGTTAAACTTCCATGTTTTCAATAGGTACGCATCTTATTATGACTCCCATACTAGTGGGTATGAGTCATAAGAAGTCTCGTATAAACTACAATATGGAATTCTAACTTCAAAGTTTAACTCTAATAAAATTCCTATCGATTGGTTTGAGTTTGGTGAGGCAGACATGTTCGGTCCTAAATTGGTTTACAAGGCAATATAGAAGTTGAAGGTGATTTGGGAGAGGCTTAAGGCTGCCCAAAGTTTTCAACAGTCCTATGCGGATATTAGTCATAAATACTTTGAGTTTGAGGTTGGGGATAATATTTTCCTCAAGGTACCTCCCTTGAAGGGAGTAATATGGTTTGTCAAGAAGGCTCAGTACCTAGTATGTTGGTCCTTATAATGTTTTGAGGAGAATTGGTAATTTTCTTATGAGTTGGAGTTTCCTTGTAGCTTGAGCTTAGTTAATTCAGTCTTCCATGTTTCCTATAAAGGAAGTGCATTGGTGATCCTTCTTTGGTTGTTCCTTTAGAAGGAATGGGTATCATAGATTATTTGTCTTATAAAGAAATCCTTATTGATATCTTGGATAGGTAGGTTCATTGGTTTAGGACCAAAGATGTGGCTTCGGTTAAGGTTCTTTTGCGAAACCATAAGGTGGAAGAAGCTACATGGAAAACGGAGGAGGACATAAAGTTTAAATGTACCCATTTGTTTTCATCTCCTAGGATTTGTGTGGAAGGTATGTGTCTTCAACATATCTTTATTTTTTGAGTTTTTTAAAAGGAAAGATTAATATCTTTTCCTCTTTATTTTCAAAATTTGTTAAAGATTGGGAATACATTTGATAACATAATGCAAATAACTTGTGTGTGGTTACCCCTACCTTTTTCGTCATTTGGGGATGAATGTTCCTAGTGTGAGAGACTATAACACCCTGGGTTTTGACACATAGAAAATTTCTTGGAATTCTAGTCGCTGGACCCAATACGACTCATGGGTATGAGACATATGTTGGGGTACGAAAGACATGGTCCTGTCATATGCTTACTAGTATTGTTTGGTGGGATAGATTTTGGTTACTAGAATGGATACAACTTTGGGATACGAGTCGTATTAGTGGGTACAAATCATTTGGTTCCTTAACTTAATCTTAGACTTGTTTACTTAGGTTGGATCTGAGTATGAGTGGCTCACCGTGAGTCGTAAGCCAGGGTACGAGTTGTACCATGAACTCGTACGGTGGATAATGTCTAAATCTTCATAGGGTTTAATCTGCCAGGATACAATTAAAGGGTATGAATTATGTACTTTTGATATAACTTGGTTAGATGAGTCATATGATGGACAGTGTTTGATCCAAAGGTTGAGGCTAGGATACTAGTAGAGGGTACTACTCCTATTGGAGGGTACAACTCGTGAGGGTTAGTCATACCCCTGGGACGAGATTTTTGTACAACTTAAGTGGGGGTATTCTTGATATTTTTCCACTTATCCTATTAAGGTACCATAATTTATAACCTACTTGGTAGCTTATTTTCCCTATTATTCCATTCAGTATTACTTAAAAACTCTTCTAAAGACACTATAATTCTCTCACAAGCTTTTGGACAAGGAAAGTTAGGGTTTCAACTAGAGGACTGATTTAGGGCTTGTCTTGGTGATTTCTTTCCATCATCATCTTGGTTTAAGGCATTTTCTCTTTCCTCATTGTTAATTCTATCTAAAAACATGGTTTTTATGAATTTTTTCATGGCTTCATGGATTGTATTATTTTGTTTTTCAAATATGAATTAGGGGTTTTGATATTAAATGGTTGATTATGGTTTACCATGGTTTTAATTATGATTTTTGTGCACTAATAGTGGTTTTGGATGATTGGATTACTTGGAAATAGTTCAGTTGTAATTGTAATTGGTTTTGGTTATATTGCGCCCCT